>NW_024424897.1:7734215-7736318 GCF_017311325.1 Ursus maritimus | reverse complement strand
CTGTCTGGAGATGGACTGAGAGAGCCCTTCTACCCTCCCGGCGGGGACTACATACTCCCTCCTCCATCTGCAAATTTCTGTTGTCTGACACCCCCCCCTCCGCCTCACCCCTCCACAGTCCTGGCTGCTCTCCTTACCACCACCCTGCACCCCCTCCCAGGACCTCAGTCCTCTTGGCAGCAGAACTGGCTGCCAGAGACAATGGAAAGTCCCTCGCTCTCCCCATGACGCAGAACAGCACAATGTGAGCCCCTTTCTTTGCCTACTGCCCAGCTGCCGGCCCAGGAGGGAACAAAGGGGCCCGTACAGACAGGAGCTCCATATGCCAAGAGTGGGGAGGGGGCTGAGAGCTGGGCACCTGATGCCTGGGGCAGCGCGGTGGCGGCCCAGGGGCAGGAGAAATCTGAGCAGGTTGTGGTAGATGCCATGAGGCAGGGGGCTGGCGGGGGTGGGGGGACTGGTCCAGGAGCAGCGAGGGTCTTTAAGTGTGGGGGGTGGGAGAGGGCCACCCCACAGTTCTGCCTATGGGTTGGGTCTTTCCAGACGGGCCTCCCCACCAACTGGCCTGATCAGTTGCTAGCATCGTTGCTGGCGGTTCTAGAACTTCGGCCAGGCCCACAAGGGAGTCCCCGTCCCCATGGCCCCATCCCAGAGTGAGTAAGTATCTAGGAGGTGACTGTGGTGTGGCCAAGTTCAGATTCTGTCGCTTGCTAGCTAGGTTAAGTTTGGACCCATCACCTGGCCTCTCCCAGCCTCAGTATCTCTGTCTGTAAAATGGGTAGATGCCTGCAGTTCATGGGGTGAAAAAGGCCTGGAAGCCCCCCAGGAGGGGTCAGAAGGAGCCGGGGTCAGGGAGGGTGGCTCAGTGTTCAGGCGGCTGGGAAAGGGGAAGAATGTTCACCTCCTGCCCCCCAAAATAAAGCATCACTAGAGTGGGGATGGGCTTCTCTGACCCCCTGGGGGGCCCAGACCCCAAAGCCCATTCATGTGCATCATCACGATCTGACGGCTACCAACTGCTGAGCACCTACTATGTGCGGGACCCCATGGGGCGGCATTCCTGATGGGCACGGAAAAGCCACGGAAGCAAGAGCTGGGAGCCCACGGAGGCAGAGCTGCAGCGGGAGGAGCAGGGGGTTAGAGGTGGGCCTGCCCCACCCCCAGCTCTCCCAAGCCCGAGGCAGGGGGGCTCTGCCTCCACCTCCTTGAACATCTGTTTCTTTTCTGCATGGGGGTGGGGTGAGAAGGGAAGAAAGCCGGGCGAGGGGGACCCGGGCGCCCATTCGCTTTCAACTCTCACGCGGGCCTCGGTAATTGAATGCAGCTTCCCAGTAACCGACCCAGCACAGGGGACCTTTCATGGGCAGTCCCGCCAGGCCGCAGGCAATCAGGCCACTGCTCCAGCTCCGGGCCTCTTAACAGCTCCTCAAAGCCACTCACTCAGCAATTACCCGGCCTGGGAAGGAGAGCAGGGAGGGGGCCAGTGGGAGGGGGACCCGGACAAGAGCTTGCAACAAAAGAGATGGGGGCAAGGAGAGCCTCTGCTCTTCCTGCTGCCAAGCGCGGGGGGGGGGGGTCCTGCACCAGACTCAGGAGGCGATGGGCATGGGACCCGGGGCCCAGGCAGGGTGCCCTCATCTCCTTGAGGCTCCCGAGGTCTGGCAGGAATGTGCTGCCCCAGATGACAGGAGGTGCCCTGTACGGGCTCCTTTGGAGGCTGGAAGCTAGAGCCCCTCCCTCATCTGTGGCCCAGGGGCTCTCTGCGTGGGTCTAGGCGGAGAGGCCAGGCTCGCCTCGGTCCCTTGGACACACTTCCCCTTGAGCCAGTGGGCCTCTCCTGGGCTTTAGAGGCGGGGCGAGGATGTGCTGGTGTCTCCCTCCCTGGAAGCCCCCTTTACGCATAATTTTGTCAAGGATCTGGGCTTCCTGCACTACAACAGCTAGAAATCTCCTCCCAAGAACGTCCTTTTAAAAGTGGCAGCTCAGGGGCACCTGGCTGGCTGAGTCAGTTGAGCATCTGCCTTCGGCTCAGGTCATGATCCCAGGGTCCTGGGATTGAGCCCCGTGTTGGGCTCCCCACTCAGCGGGGAGTCTTCGTCTCCC
>NW_024424897.1:7630992-7734205 GCF_017311325.1 Ursus maritimus | reverse complement strand
AAAGGGGAGCCCGTACAGGGCACCTCTCTGTCATCTGGGGCAGCACATTCCTGCCAGACCTCGGGAGCCTCAAGGAGATGAGGGCACTCTGCCTGGGCCCGGTCCCATGCCCATCGCCTCCTGAGTCTGGTGCAGGACCCCCCCCGCGCTTGGCAGCAGGAGAGCAGAGGCTCTCCTTGCCCCCATTCTACTTTTGTTGCAAGCTCTTGTCCGGTCCCCCTCCCACTGGCCCCCTCCTGCTCTCCTTCCCAGGCCGGGTAATTGCTGAGTGAGTGGCTTTGAGGAGCTGTTAAGAGGCCCGGAGCTGGAGCAGTGGCCTCGATTGCCTGCGGCCTGGCGGGACTGCCCATGAAAGGTCCCCTTGTGCTGGGTCGGTTACTGGGAAGCTGCATTCAATTACCGAGGCCCGCGTGAGAGTTGAAAGCAGGAATGGGCGCCCGGGTCCCCCTCGCGGCTTTCTCCTTCTCACCCCCACCCCATGCAGAAAAGAAACAGATGCAAGGAGGCAGAGCCCCCCTGCCTCGGGCTTGGGAGAGCTGGGGGTGGGGCAGGCCCACCTCCTAACCCCCTGCTCCTCCCGCTGCAGCTCTGCCTCGTGGCTCCCAGCTCTTGCTTCCGTGGCTTTTCCGTGCCATCAGGAATGCCGCCCCATGGGGTCCTACATAGTAGGTGCTCAGCAGTTGGTAGCCGTCAGATCGTGATGATGCACATGAATGGGCTTTGGGTCTGGCCCACTCAGGGTCAGAAGCCCATCCCCACTCTAGTGATGCTTTATTTTGGGGGCAGGAGGTGAACATTCTTCCCCTTTCCCAGCCGCCTGAACACTGAGCCACCCTCCCTGACCCCGGCTCCTTCTGCCCTCCTGGGGGCTTCGAGCCTTTTTCACCCCATGAACTGCAGGCATCTACCCATTTTACAGACAGAGATACTGAGGCTGGGAGAGGCCGGAGTGATGGGTCCAAACTTAACCTAGCTAGCAAGCGACAGAACTCTGAACTTGGCCACACCACAGTCACCTCCTAGATACTTACTCACTCTGGGATGGGGCCATGGGGACGGAGACTCCCTTGTGGGCCTGGCCGAGATTCCTAGACTCGCCAGCAACGATGCCCAGCAACTGATCAGGCCAGTTGGTGGGGAGGCCCGTCTGGAAAAGACCCAACCCATAGGCAGAACTGTGGGGTGGCCCTCTCCCACCCCCCACTAAAGACCCTCGCTGCTCCTGACCAGTCCCCCCACCCCGCCAGCCCCCTGCCTCATGGCATCTACCACAACCTGCTCAGATTTCTCCTGCCCCTGGGCCGCCACCGCGCTGCCCCAGGCATCAGGTGCCCAGCTCTCAGCCCTCCCCACTCTTGGCATATGGAGCTCCTGTCTGTAGCGGGCCCCTTTGTTCCCTCCTGGGCCGGCAGCTGGGCAGTAGGCAAAGAAAGGGGCTCACATTGTGCTGTTCTGCGTCATGGGGAGAGCGAGGGACTTTCCATTGTCTCTGGCAGCCAGTTCTGCTGCCAAGAGGACTGAGGTCCTGGGAGGGTGCAGGAGGTAATGGAGAGCAGCCAGGCTGTGGAGGGGTGAGGCGGAGGGTGTCAGACAACAGAAATTTGCAGATGGGAGGAGGGGTATGTAGTCCCCGCGGGAGGATAGAAGGGCTCTCTCAGTCCATCTCCAGACAGGAGGGGGTCATTCAGAGCACGTGTGGGCTTTGGAAAATCAGGCAGATCCGAGGCCCCCCGCTCTTGTGTCTCGGGTGAACCTCACCCTCTCCGCACTGGTGTTCTCAGTACCCACAGAGGCGGTCACAGCCACAACACGGAGGTGTGGAAGGTCACTAAGGCTCCGACCCTGGCAGAGGGCCTGCTCCCCAGCTGGCAGCTGGTTCTCCACCTTGTAGCTTTCTCCAGGGGCTGGTGCCCTACTGGACTTGGGCTCCCGAGGGCAGGGCACCTTGCACTCCCCGTAGCTCAGACCCTTGCAGCAAGGTCAGCGGCTCTCCGCTTGCTGTCCCTGTCAAGCAGGACACAGTTGATCATCCCAAAGCGCGTTCGCATTGGGCTCACTGGGTTTTCTTGGCAATACGTGGCTAGCTCCTTTGGAGGCTGGAAGCTAGAGCCCCTCCCTCATCTGTGGCCCAGGGGCTCTCTGCGTGGGTCTAGGCGGAGAGGCCAGGCTCGCCTCGGTCCCTTGGACACACTTCCCCTTGAGCCAGTGGGCCTCTCCTGGGCTTTAGAGGCGGGGCGAGGATGTGCTGGTGTCTCCCTCCCTGGAAGCCCCCTTTACGCATAATTTTGTCAAGGATCTGGGCTTCCTGCACTACAACAGCTAGAAATCTCCTCCCAAGAACGTCCTTTTAAAAGTGGCAGCTCAGGGGCACCTGGCTGGCTGAGTCAGTTGAGCATCTGCCTTCGGCTCAGGTCATGATCCCAGGGTCCTGGGATTGAGCCCCGTGTTGGGCTCCCCACTCAGCGGGGAGTCTTCGTCTCCCAGCCTCCCTCAAATAAATAAATAAATCTTTTAAAAAGTGTCAGCTGAGACACAAGGTCACCTGTGCCCTCACAGGTGAAGCGACAGTCAATGTGTGTCCCCCCCCATCCCGCTGTTAGACATGCCTGTGTCTGGGGGCCTCATGGGAGGGCATGGGGGAGGGATGGGAGAGGGTACTGGGGTCAGTGAAGACCTTTGCCTCCTTCAATCTCCTTTCTGTGCCAGGCATCTGCGTGAGGCCAGGCTGCCGCAGAAACAGCCCTCGGAGCCGGCTAGACCCAGATCTGAATCCCCACTGCCTGCACTTCTAGCTCTGTGATCAAGGGCCCACTGTGGGACTTCTCTGAGCCTCAGTTTCCCGACTGTTAACCGGGGCTCCTGTCACTTGCATGATGGGGCGGTTAGATTGTAAATGAGAACATATACAGCCTGGGGCCCAACGGGTAGCTTCACCTCCTTGCTCCCGGACTCCCTCTGCCCTGCCCGTGTGTTTCTAGTGTGGCACAAGCTCGGGCTTCCTCGGTCTGTACGGGTCAGCCTCAGGAGAAGCAGGAGATGGGCCTCAGTGAATCTCTTAGACTCATGGCCCAACTCAGTGGATAAGACGCAAACACGGACAAAAAACCAGACCCTCGGACACTCAGAGGGAGGGGCTGACAGAACCACTCAGCCAAATGCAAACCTATAAACCCTTACTGCTCCCTTCGATGAATGACCCAGTCCTGTTCACACCTGGACGCCCAGCTGAAATGCCACCTCCTCCAGGTAGCCCCCCGTGACCTTCCCCCAAGATTCCTCACAGGGCTTTCTGTCCCTGCACCACGAGAAACAGGAAGCCTTTTGCTCCCCATTTTCCTCCTGAAGTTAGATACCGTGGTGTCATAAAATTTTAATGAGAAATGAAAACACGCGGTTATTTGAAACATGTGGTCTTCCCTAATGGGCCCTAACACACCATCATGCAACATTCGCAAGAGCCGGTCCTGCTCGCTACCGGAGCCGCCGTGTGCCCACCGTGCCTGGGACTGCGTAGCTAGCGGGTGCAGAAAAAACAGTTGTGGAATAAATGCACCGAGAAAGGAATGAACAGGTTCCAGGGAGGCCAAAACGCAGCCAGGTGCTGCCCAGGGCCCGATCCGAGCATGGCACACAGTAGAGGTGTAGGGGGCTACGGTGGGTGGGCCTAGCCTCGTCGTCCGAGGCTCTCTGACTCCCACAGACAACCCCACCAGGCTTCGCAGAGCGCTCCGAGGGTCCAGTGCTACCATCCTTGGACAATCCTTAGGGTCATTTCTGGCCACTCCATAAATGTTCACCCTTACGACCGGGTGTTCAATAAAACCGAATTTGTGCGGTGTATTTTCTTACTTTTCCACATGGGCTTAATTTCATTACAGTGAGCTTCCCAGGAAATCACAAAGGCTGAATATTTATGAGAAGAGGCGTGCCATTGGCCGGGAATTCCTTTTCCACTGAGATTTACTTGTGTGCTGTGTAATTTTTCTCCCATACTTGGGCTCTTACTTTGAAAATGACCTTGGAATGCAGCCATACTTCGTATTTAGAAGTTGCATCAAACAAACCATGGGCTCTTCCAACCTCAGCCTTTGTGGGTCCCCCTGCCTGGAACCCCCTTCACCAGCACCCCTCTGGGGACAGCCCACCTCCCCTCCCGCCCCCCAGGCTTCCCACAGCCCCGTTATGGCCTTGCTCACATCTTACCATGCGTGTTTGTTTATCGGCAATGTGGACTTTTGTTTATTACCATATCACAGGAAAAGGGCTGGGCAGATTTCTGCCGATTTTGAAGAAGCCGTTTTGGGTGGTCTGCCTTGGAATAGAACCCAGGCAGCCTAGGCAGAATTCGCTTTCAGAGGACCTAGGGGGAGGGGTACTTCAAAAAGTCAGGCCATCACCCTCCAGAGCAGCTGAAATGCTGGGGACGCCGCCATCCCGTGGGGGGGGGGCTGCCGAGCATCCGCCACGAGCCCCCCGCTGCAGGACGCGACGGCGGATACTCTCCATGCCGGCCGCGGGCCTGTCGCTGTGCCACTTCTCACAGGGGCCAGAGAGGAGCACCAGGATCTGCTTATTCGTGTTTTCAACGAGGGCATCCGAGGGGGACCAGTGGCTCTGTCTCTAAGTCTGTCCCCTCCAGCCCGCCAGGAGCCCATGGGAGGCAGGGTCACATCTCCATCATCTCTACGTCCCTAGAGGCCACGCTCAAGGAACGAGTGTTGAGGAGCAGTCAGTCTGCGCCCCCCCTCCCCGCCCCCCCGGAGTCGCCCTCACTGCCCTGGACAAATGCGGACATCAGGCTTCCTTAGCTGTTAAGACACAGAGTTTGATCTGCTGAACCTGAGGCAGAGAGGCAAGGTCTCTGGCCAAAGCCGGGGCCCGTCATCCGCTCGCAGAGCCGGGTGTAAGCCTGTCATAGCAGAACCACAGAGCAGTCTGCTTGGGGTCCTGTCAATGACACTCAGGGGCTCAGGGTGGTGGCTCTTTCCCAAAGGGTATGGAAGCAATTCGACATTTTAACAATGGCACACGTCATAAGGCCACAGCATACTGGTGCCCTGGGACTGGGCGCGGGGTGACACGGGTGACGAGTGACCCCTGAGCTGTGCACCTCTGGCACGGTGCTCTGGCAACAGCCCCCGGGACCCTAGTTCACCTGCAGCGGCCCTAAAGCCAACTGCCCGGTTTTCAAGAACCATTCCAGAGCAAACAGACCCAAATGGTCCTGACTGCCTTCTCCCAGGCCCCCGTGACGAGCCTGGTGCCGCACGGGCCTGGCTCCATTCCCCGTCGTGGACTTCTAGAACAGTCGGTTGGACAGGGTGCCACATGCAGAGCAGGGGTGGGCTGCAAAGGACCCCTCCCCGTGCCGGAGTCAGTGAGGGGAGCGGCCGGGATTCAAGCCCAGCGCTGACCACCAGCCACAAGTCCGTGCTGCCGCTTTTCCGATGAGCGTCTCCCGGCTCAGAGCCGCCCTCTGTGGGGGTGGGGATGATCACCTGAGCGACCCGCGGGCAGAGCTCCCAGGGCACCTTTCTTGGGGACAACCTTCATGCCTACGGCCCCTTGCTGGGTGTGTCTTTATCCTTTGAAGACGGGCTTCAGGTTTGTTTTGTTTTTCTTTCAAAAAAACCCCACAGTTACTTCTTCTCGAGAGTGTCTCTTTGGCTGGTTCGAAGGCCTTTCCAGAAAGGTCTGCCACGAGGGTGACATCATTACTGGCTTTAGGACAGGGGAGGACCGAGGAGCCAAGCTAGGCTCTGGGTCAGAAGGGCCCGTGGGCAGGGTCTGCCTCGGCACTTCTTGGCTCCCGGGCCTGAGCCGACTCAGTTAAGCTCCTCGAGCCTCAGTTCCCCATCTGTACGAGAGAGGACACTAAGGCCGCTCAGAGGGTCACTGTGATTATAAAGCAGTGGGGCACATGGGACGGTGAGTGCGGCCCCCAGGGCTGGTGACCATGGCCATCAGAGTTACTTTGAAGAGCAAGCCTCTCTGAGAGTGTGCCTTCTGACCTTGGCCCAGAAGGAATGGCTTGACAACCGTGAACCTTTGTTTCTCTCTCCTGCTAACCTGCTTGGTCTTGACTAGCTTCGCCCACGACCGACCCTCCCACGCTTTAATGAGAGCCTACAGAATGCCATGCACCACGTGCGCAGATGGTGGGGAGGTGACGGACCTCAGGACTGTCACAAGTCTCTGTCTTCATGGAACTTGGCTTGAAATAAAGAAACCCAACTGAGCTCCAAGTCAAACCCCCAACCACCCCAAAGCCCGCAGGTGGAGCTCTAGGCCTGGGCAGGGCTCCACTGTGCCCCCTGAAAGGGAAGAGGAGTTCTGCTGTGACAACTGGCTTCTGGAACCAGGAAGCCTCCCCTCCCCAGGGCATGTGCTCCCCCTAGGTGACTGGTTCCAGATTGCTATGGAAACTGCATTCAGTTGATGGGCTTGTTTCGAACAAAAGACATTAGGGGCAAAGTGGGGGATTCCAGGGACTCTGTCCGCCTTGGGGGTGACTGAAGTCGGATGGCGAGGATTCCCCTCTCAGTGACTTCCTCAAGGCTGGGGGTCCTGGCCTGGCCTCAGGGACCAGCTCTGCGTCCTGGAGGAGCTTCCTCCCGACTCTGTAGAGATGACCACAGGCCATCTGAGGACATCTGGGCAGGATCTCCCGCACTCAGAAGGCTCCCTCCTGGCAAGGTCAGTGCCCAGCCAGTGAGCATGCAAGAGCAAGGCCCTGTGCAGGAGGTCGAAGGGGCTGATCAGAGCAGCACGGGGAGTCCCTACCGCTGGTCACTGCCTCTGCTCTCCATAGACAGGCGCGTGGCTTAAGGAGCGTCTGTCAGAACCCCAGGGGCAGAGGGAGGCCCTTTACTTTCTCTGAATTTTCCCTTGAGTGCCTAGAACCCCAATGCTCATTGGCCTCTTTGGGGAAAAAGAAAGAAAAACCATGTTTCAGGGACGCATGGCCTTGGAAGTCCCAGGACGCATATGGCCACAAAGAGTTAAATACTTATAACAAGAAGCCATAACCTGAGTCATGTGAGTCCCTGTGTTAGCCAGGCTAAGTTGGGGTCGCTGTCCCCGCCAGCTCTGTCTGAGCTGGGGTGTTAGCTCCAGCCTTGAGGGCTCTGCCAAGCGCACCAGTAACCCTGGAGCTGAACAAAACAGTATTGAGCCAGAGGCCCTGGGTCCACCGGGCCCACGACCGGATCCTGGGCACGCTGGCACCCCCTACCCGGCTGACAGCCTCACTCCCTGCTGGCATCCCTTCGCTCTTGTCCTCTCCCAGGACTGGGCAGAAAGGTCTAGGGCGTGGGACGCGGTGGCCTTTCTTGGCCCCCTCCTGGGCAACCACCAGGCTTGGCCAAGGCCAAGAGGGCTGGGTGGGAGGCCATGACGTTACTTCATTGGAATGTGCTCAACCCCCTCTCCCCACTGTCTGGGACAGTGTCCCCGTGTGGCCCACCTAATGGCAGCCTCTCCAAAGCTCTGCCTCCCAGAGGCACCATCTCCTCCTTCATGCGGAAGCGGACATCTCTCGGACAGTTGCTGTGTGTGCTTGCTGAACTTCTCTGGGCCTCACCTCAGCAATCCCACTGCCCCACGGCAGAGCCTCGTACTGGCCCTGCCTGTTCTACGGATGGAGAAACAGGCTCGAAGAGGTTGTCTACCCACTGGGGACACCCTGGCCCACAGGCAGCAGAGCCGGGATTCAAACTCAGGCCTGAGCCTCCAAAGCTTAAGGCCTCGCTCGTCTGCACTGCTCCCCTCGTCCTTGGGGCTCCGGGAGCTCAGTTCGACCGAACTAGCTAAGCTCAGCCCTGGCAGTGCAGGCCTCCTCTCCTGGCTTCACGAGCTCCTCCGCAGGCCGGAGCCTGTGGGGAGACTCTGGACACTCTAGAGGACTGAGCTGTCGGGGGGTCTTCTCTGGTCACGGTTATAGGGCCCCCATTAGCCCTGGAGCAAACTGAGCAGAGCTTAGTGGGGGACGGCTGGTCCACATGTGATTCCCAGCTAGTTTCCTGGGACCCCATAAAGGCCAGGAGGCGAGGAAGCCCAGGTGACGGGGCACCGCACAGGCCCAGACTCTGGGAAGAGGCCGCTCTGGTCCCCGCTGCAGGGCGCCTGGCCCTCCTGCCCCTCACCTGAGAGTCGGAGATTTCTGAGGGCTTCTCGGTCAGGCTGCTGCTCTCTGCCGGGATGAGGTCGTTGTACTTGGTGACGTCCTCGTCGGAGTAGTGGAGGCTGCCTGGGCTGGGCCGGGGAGGCGACCTAGAGGGAGGAGGGGTGAGGCTAAGAGGGGGCCTCCCCCACAGCGGGGCCTGGAAGGGTACCGATCCTCGGTGCCTCCATCCTGTGTTCCTCCTCCCTGTCTGCTCCCCACGGGCCTGGGCCTTGGACAGCGTAGCCTTGGGTTGGGGGCCCCCCAGGAGTGGGAGAGGCTCAGCTGAACCAACCTTCAGCCAAATCAGCTTCAGGCAAATGGGGGGCAGCACCCCATTTCCCACTGGATTCTCCACTCATGGTTTCAAGGCCTCAGGCACTGGGATCACTTGGCGGGGAATGTTCCAAAGCCTTTTTTGAGGACCCCCCGCCCCAAGACCTCCCGAGTCAGAATCCCAGGCGAGGCCTGCATGCCCGCGCTGCAGACAGACCCCCCCATGTCATTCTTGAACTCACCAAGGGTGCTTTAGAGGGTTAATGCAAAGGGTCAAGAGAAAAAGGGAAACCACTGCCTCCCCCCTCCAGATCTGCTCAGAGACCAGACTCGGTCCCGAGTCCTGCCCTTTGAAGATCAGCCTTGGAGAAAGTGCATTTCCCACTGAGTCAGAGACCTGGGTCTGTGTCACCGGCACAAATATGCAGGACAAGGGACCTTAGCACTCCACCTGCCATGGGGGCCTGGAGGCTGGAGGCACGGGCTGTGCTTTCCGGAACCCCCTGAGCTGAGTGGGCCGGGCGGGCGCCTGGGGACACTGAGCAGGTGGCTGGGGTCTTTCATGACCTTGCCTCATTCGTGCTTCCTTGGGACCGGGCTCAAGGGAGGCCCTGCCCAGGGCCTGGCACCCTGAGGTCTGCCGAGCCTGTTCTAGGGAGGGGCTCTGGAACCGTGGCTCTGAACGCCAGCTGCCCCCACCCGGGGCCAGCAGCGCTTTGCTATGAAATGCTGTTCGGAGAACAATCCCACGGCCTGGGAGTGTGTCACAAGCAACCTCCCTGCCACCTCCAACCTCTTGGACGATATCCGTACTGATTTGATTCCAACTAACAAAGCTGCATCCTTAACGACTTAAAAATAAAACCGTAACAAGATGGGCAGCAGCCTCGTGTAGACGAGATGGGCAAATACGTGATGCTGGGAGGGGGGAGGAAACGGGGTGGCAGGCTCAGGCTGTCTTGGCCACAAGCAGGGTGAGTGGGGGGCTGACGGTGTCACCAGGGCTGGGTCAGACTCCCGGAGCCCGGGGCTGATTTGGGGCAAACAGGACTTGTGTGTGTCCACAGCAGGGTAGGGGACACGCGGGGGCCGCGGTGTGTGTATTCTGGGGGCGTGAGAGGCAGGCGAGGCCAGGCCATCCATGAAACACCCCCTTGTTCCATGTGGCCGGGCCCCGGAGCCAGCCTGGCGGGGCTGCGGTGGACCTGCTGGGCCCCCCACCTCGGCCTCAAATGGCTCTTTCTTTGCAAAGCTGGCTTTGGCGGGGGATGAGAGTGGGGCCTGCCGGCCTGCGTGCCCCCTCCCTCTGTCCTCCCGGTGAACACACACATCGCCTCTTCCCTCCAGGACGAGACAGAGAGAAGCTTTGTGAGCGGCTCCTGGCCAGCGTGCCCCTCCGATGAACCGGGAATGTTAATAGGGCTGAGGCCAGCCAGACAAGGCACTCCCGGGCTGTAGCCCTCCGAGCTCTCCTGAGCTCCCCAGAGCATAAAACTGCCGGTCACATCGGGAGGGTCAGGTGGGCCCCAGCAGCTGCCCTTGCCCTTGGAAATGGGCAGCCCAGCCCACCCCAGGGAGTGGGGCAGGGGGAGGGGACCTAGGGTAGGACAGAAGTCAGGAAGAAACAGGAGTCGGGGGCACCAGCAGCCGGGACCTTCCCTGGTTGGCTATTCTCAGATGCTGCCCTTTGAGGACGATGTTGGGAGCACGGACTTGTGGGGAGAGTACGAGAACATTGCTCTGTAAGAGGTGTGCGTAAGGACCCAGGGGAGAGGGTGCCATACTCTGCGTGCCGCTTCTTTCCAGAATGGGGAGGAGACAGGTAAGGCATAAGCCATGACGGGGGCAGGGGGACTCCTGGCTCCTGTCACTCAAGTGCGTCTGCCTAGCCTACCTTTGCTGGCCCGCGTGAGAGGCGGCTCTCACGGCCTCAGGCCTGCCCCACCAAGCAGCTGGCTCCAAAGGGCAGTGGGCTGGGTTGCAAAATTGCACAAGGTCTTTGCATTTGGTTGTCCTTGGCAGAGGCCCTGTGTCCCTACTTCCCTGTGACTTTCCCCCCACCGCGCTCTCACACCAGGCCGTGGCCCCACAGCCTGGTTGTGCTGCTTGGGCCCTGCTGACCGTCCCCAGCCCCTGAGCTTGAATGCCATCTCTAGGACAGTGAGACCAAGTGGGCACTGCTCTGTCGCCTTGGCAAGAGTCCTCCACACCCTGGGCGCTGCTGGCCCCCAAACTGCCATCCTCTGTCCCCCACCCTCTACCTGGTATACAGGCCGTTCTTCCGGCAGAAGGAATTCTTGACGGAGAGTCTCCGGTTGTTGAGTTCCAGGGCAGGGAAACTGCTTTCATCCAAGCTCATCATCTCCCCGTGGCCAAGGGCACCAGATTTGACATTGTTCCCTGGGTTGGGGCGCAGGGGGTGGGGACAGGATCCAGTCACTCATGTCATCCCTTTAGACCGCTGGCCTCCCCTACCCCACCTGGCCGGGCTGCCCTCTCTCTCTTGTCACAGGTGAGACCAAACAGGAGAAGGAGATTGTATGTAGGGGCCCAGGCTGCCCGACCCAGCAGAGCAGGTGCCCTCCCAGGAGAGAGAGAACCCCCAGCCCCCACCTTGCCACGGGGGAGGCAGACCCGTCTAGCGGCAGGGCGCGGTGCCAGCTCACCAGAGTCGGTCTTCTTGGCATACTTCTTGCTCTGCCCTCGGATGATGAGCACAAAGACCAGGAGGAGGATGAAGATGAGGCCGACGAGGGCAATGACCACCAAGAACCACCACTCCTCGTAGAAGGGGTTGGCTTTCTGGGCTGCAACATGAATGGGGGTGTCAGGTCTGGGGTGCTCAGCCGCCCCCTGCCTCCACATCTCCCGCTCCAGCTGGGAGCCTACCACAGACCCTAGGCCAGGTCCGTGCTGTCTCAGTGATGTAGAACGTAAGACAAGGTTGGCAAGGACGGCTGAATCCCCAGTGCCGGCTCTCACCCCTCGGTAAAGGGAGGGCGGCTTTGAGTTCTGAGGTTGCTTCTGGACTCACCAGGAAAGAGTGCGGGGATTGATTAGTGATGTCTGCCAAAGGCACAGGATGGAGAAGTGGCAGTATGCGTGCTATTTTTCCTGTATTCCCCCCCTCCTTGCCACCCACGGCCGGCTACCTTGACGGGCAGGCCCCAGGTTTGTATTGGAAAAGTACCCATCTGGCCTGTGGCAGGCCTGGGAGAGTTTCTCCCCAGGGACAGGACTCCATCTTTGTCTGGTAGCAGAGAGAGTGGGGAACCAGGAGGGTGGACGTGAGTGGGTCTTTGGAATGCTTCCTCCAGCCAGGCCTCTCCTTCCTTCAAAGCCCTCAGTACCATGCTTTTCGCATGTAACCACTACTAATCCAGGGGGCTGCCTGACGAGGGGCTGACTCTTCTATCTCCCACAATCTGGTTCTATTAATCTGGACAAGGGAGAACATGTGTGGGAGGAGAGAGGCAGCCAGGTTTCCGAGACTCACCCAGTGGGTTACAGTTTTGAGCTATGTTTCTGCCTTAAGGGAAGGGGAGTTGGTATTGAAAGTTGGTTAGTGATTGGATTTGGGGTCATGGGTTTCGGCATTAGAGTCCTCTGTGAGTCCTCCAAGACGGGCCGATGGACAGGATGAGAGGGAAAAGGGGAGGATGGCAGTCCTATCCCCCCCATCCCCAGACGCTGCTTCATAGGCCGCTGACTCTGTGTTTTGGGGTGGTTTCCATAGAAACGTGTAGTTTACGGCCCGGCTGAATCCCCTGGGTGATGAGCTCATAGAAGGTCTCATCTTGGGCCCACTGATTTGTCCACAAGCCCCACTACGCCCCCTGCCCAGGGCTTCTGGAATCCTTGCAAAGGAACCCCAAAGACCCACAGCCCCCAGCTTCTTCCAGAGCTCAAAGCTGACCCAGGCCCTGGCCCAGAGTTCACTGCTTGGAGAACGGAGAGGGTAATACATTTTGGTCCCCACCCCAATGCGTCTGCTGCTCTGCTGCCCGCCTCTGTCTTCTTTGCCCGCCACCAGCCTCTGCCACAAGGCTTTTCAATGGGGTGCCCTCCCCCCGCCACAGGCAGTACCTGGCACAGACTGGGAGGGGCTGCTGGGGGTACCGAAGCCATAGTCATTGACGGCGATGACCCGGAAGTCATAGCTGACGCCTGGCTTCAGGATGTCCATGCTGAACGTGTAGGAGGTCACCTCCTTGGGGATGTCTTTGATGAGGATGTCCCATAGCCCCTCGTCTGCAAGAGTGTTAAGAGGGAGACGCCCCGTGAGGGGGAGCCCCCTCCCATCCCACCTGTTACCCCCTGAGCGCCGGGCCTGTTTGCTCTGCCCTGTCAACATGGAATCTCGGCAGACAGTTTTCAGGAGGTGCCTTTTCGGAGTCTCTGACCCTCTGTTCCCTATATTAAAGCACCTGTAAAATATTAAAAAAACGTGTGGTTTGTAGAAAACACGGTTCCAGCCAACCCCATGCCGCCACCCACAGGAGGAGACTCAGCATTTCGGCCGTTGTAGAAGCCAAATCGCCGGCTCTCACACCCGTAGAAAGTGCTGGTCAATGTGACTTCACCAGGCTGCCTCTGACTGTAGCACGCGGGTACACCCTCCTTTCCTTACCTGGGCCCTTCTTTTTCTCATCCCCCTTCCTAGTCAAAGTACACACAGTAGTGGCATCAGATAAAAAAGAAGACCCTTCCTAAAATTGCCACGGGAGGGGCTGGGCTCGCCTGTGAGCGGTGCACTGACGGGGCCCAACCCCAGCGGCCTCCCGGCTGAGCAACACAGATCTGAGCAGCCCAGGCAAGCCTAGAGGGGCCCCATCTGTTCTCCACCCACATCGTCCCCAACCACCCCACCCTTTCAGCTCCTGACTTTCAAGGCCTGCCCCTTTGTCCACGGCTCTCTGGGTCTCACCCCCTTGGGACCTAATTCATTTCCACCTCATTCAAAAGGAGCGGTGAGCGTGCTACCCTGCACAAGAGAAGGTCAAGCACCTGCTGGGGTCCCGTGATGGGGAGGCTGAGGGGGGCCCTGGCCGGAGGCTCCACGCAGGGCCAGTGGGGCTGGCGTGGCCCTTGGAAGGGCGGTTAGTCCCCCGCCCGGGCCAGGGAAGGGCTGATTTGACAACCAAGGTGTCAAATCACCATTTTCACACGGTCCAGGGGGCCCGAGATCTCAGAAGGACCTCGGTGGGCTGAGCTCCTAGGTCCACCATCCCGTGGCGGACTCTAGGGAGGTCACCTTGAGGCCCCGACGAGCTCCTGCCTCAGCCTCAGCCAGGCACTATTTCTCCTTGTCTGTTCCTGAGCTCCTGCTGGGACCTGGGCTACCCCCCAGCTCCAGCGTGGCCCTTCCAGCCTCTTCCAGGGGCTGACGGATTGTTTCCTTCTCCACACCTGTTACCGATCCACTCATGCCAGGAGCTCTAGCGGAGGCACCTTCACCTGCCTCGTCCCCTCTGAACTGGGGACCAAGACTGTGCCGGTGCCTTCCGAAGCCACCTCTCAGCCCTCCCCATCCAGATCCCGCCAACCGGAAGGCAGCCGTGGGCCCGTCTGCGTCCTGCTGTCCTCACAAAGGCGCGGGGTTCCGGGCTCGGCCTCATCTACCATCTTCCGTCTTCGTTCTGGGCATCTGCCTCTCCCACCCTGTGGCTCTCCCCTGCTGGGCTGTGCGGTCCCTCCGGGGCGAGGACCGTGCCCGATTCGCCTCTGCAGCCCAGCGCCCAGCACTGGGGTCCTCACTGAATGCAAACCTTCTTCCCCGACCTTCTCTGAACATCACATGCTCTGATTTCAGTGCTACGTGCCCCGAGATCCGAGGTCTGGGGTGCAAAGCCATTCTCCTCCCATGGCCCTGAAAGCTCTCATTCACTTTCAATGACAGTCATGGTGACGACGATGATGACGGTGAGGACACTACAGCAATGACTCTCCTTCCTCATCAAGCACTGCGGTTCTAAGGGCTTCACTTTTCACATCCACGGCAGTGGCGGGGAGGAGAACCGTTGTGCCAGTGTTAACAGACGGTAGAGAGAGAGACAGAGAACCCATCCTCCCAAGTCAGGCAGCTCTAAGAAGCAGAGCTGGGGCTTCGGCCTAGAGCTGTCGGGCTCCCCCCAGCACCGAACGCCCGCCGGGTGTCCAGGATGGTGCCCTGTGAGATCCACAGCGGATTCAGAGCCGGCTGGGCGGGCTCGGCCAGGACCCTGCTGCCTGCTGTGCGAGCCACCTGGCTCGGCCTGCACAGAAACAAAGGGTGGGGCCCTGGCAGCGGGGCCAGGCCCGAAGCTGCTGGAATAGCCATGCTGGGGCTCTGGCCTCCAGCCCCAGGAGTCGGCTGATGTGCACGGCGGGTTCCACGGGCCAGAAACCTCGAGTGAGCCCCTCCCCGCCCTGCAGCGCCTGCCAGGTCCCGGTTTGTAGAAAGTGGGCGTGCGTGGCGATGCTATCCAGCAATGCCGGGGGAGCACGGGACAAGAGCAGTCTCATCCTGGAGAGGAGGAGGATGTAGGACCCGGGGGCGCGGAGGCGGGGAGATGTCTCCAGCAGCCCAGGGAGTGGCCTGGCTTCCCCCTTGCTCTCCACCCTCACTGCATCCTCACGGCCCTTGATGTCCCAGCTCTCGGGCACTGCTTCCCGTCCCGACCCTTTAGGGGGTCCTGCCTTGAGCCCACCTGTGTGCACCAAGGCACAGCCCCCAAGCCCACAACACCAGGTCCCATGTTGGGCCTCCCAGGGAAGGCTGGAGAATCAGCAGACCCGGAGTCTGGAGCCAACATTCCGCAGCCTGGCATCCCGGCCGGCCCACTTGGATGGAGAGCAGAGGCATGGGCCCTGGTGGGGAGAAGCACATGGCGCTCTCCTGGCCAACTCACGCATGGCACCGGACGGCTGGGGAGGGACCATCTGGGGTGGGGGAGAGAGCCAACCCCACATATACCTTCCAGGCACACATTGGATGGGAGCTGCTAGATGAAATAGCTATTTGCCACTGCAATTATTAGCAAAAGATGAGGGCAACGGCGGGGGGGGGGGTGGCTGCTTCCTGGAACAGCTGGCATTAACTCTTTGCTCTTGAGATGATTAGCGCTCAGTTACCGAGATATTAAGTTTGCCATTGGGATGCTTTGGTGCTGTCGTTAGAAGTATTAGCTACTGATATGTCTGACTACCTCCCATTCTGATTATTATTTGCTATTCGTGCTGTTTTCCTTTCTCCAGTTCAACCGGCGAATCACAGGTCTGTGGAATACCAAGCCTCCAGCTCTCGGCCGGCTCGGGCACCTCTGATGCACTGGGAAACCTGGCAGCCAGGAGAGCTGGCCGAGGGCTCCTGCGGGTAAGGGGAGTCAGGAGAAGCAGATGTCACTGGGACGGCGAAGTGAAACGGGAGCGCTGAGAGCAGCCCCCTGGAGCGACTCCTCCATCGCTGGTCTCCTGGGCTCCGAAAGCTCTTGTGATGCGATTTCAGGCTTGCCCACCCCCCTGGTACAGTTACAGGAACTGCTGAGACCATCGGGGTAGCAAAGGCGGACCTCAAGGAGGCGGCCAGTGTCCCTGGGGACAGTGGCCTCCTGACGAGACACTGGTCAGTGGGGTTTCTTGAAAAACATGGTGTTTCATCAAGGGGGGAGGCAGACTCTTTGCTCCTCTGGTTTCTTGAATGATCTTCCCTCTGAGTTGGTCCTCATCTGGTGCTAAGTGCCATTCCCCAGGGGACCCCGGGGTGTCCCCCACCTAAGGGTGCAATGCTCCATTTCCCACTCGCCCCAGGGCCACCTTCAGCTTCATCTGGAGTGGCACAGGGGCCTTCTCAGGAGGACACAAGGCCGCCAGGTGGAGGGACTCCAGCAGGAGGAGAAGGCGCGACCCAGAACCCGCTCCAGAGGGACGCGCTCAGCCCAGGGCAGCACGTACCTGATGGCCTGGCTTCTATGACGTAGCGGGTGATGGGCCCTTTGCCAGGGTCTCCGCTGGACCAGTGGATGGCGATGGCGGAGCTGTACCGCACGATGATGGGCACTCCAGGCGGCCCGGGGGCACCTGCAAACGGCACACGGTGGGCAAGAGGCCGTATGGCCCCCAGCCCGGCACCCTGTGCTTTAGCAGGGGCGCTGGGCAGCCAAACCTCCAAGCCCAGCCAGGGTCTCCAGAAACCCTGAGAGCGCCGAGGCCCCAAGAGTGTCTCAGGCTAGACCAACTATGCTCTCTGGGTCACCCACACCCGCCTCCCTGTTCCAAATTCAAGGCCAGGAGAGGTATATAGGGTAATGCCAGAAAGATCCCTGGAGCAGAGTCAGGAGACCCGAACTCACTAGATGGGTGACTTTAATCAAGTCACGTAGCCCACCGGCGCCTCAGTTTCCCCATCTGTGAGGCCCTTTTGGAATGTAAGGCTTGAAGGGATGTGTCCTGGGGAGACAGTAGAGGTGGGTGTGATGATGGTGGAGTGGGCCTAGAATAAGTGGGGAGTTGGACTTTGGGGGGCCGAAGGGCTCCCTGACATCTTGTCTCTTGGCCTAGGATGGCAGTGTCCTCCCCACTTCCTGCCTGAAATGTGCCCACTGCCGCTGAGCCAGGGAGGAGGCTGGGAGCACGGGAGGAAGAAGGAGCGGGCTCTGCTGCTGGCTGACCTGGCAGTACGTGGAGGTGGCGGCCTGTCACGTCAGCCACCTGGACACCAGCCCCAGGAGCCCAAGCAGGGGAGAGCCCGCTTGTGTAGTCAGAGAAGTGAGCCAGGTCTGTCTAAGGAGGGTCCTGAGCCCTCCTCTCTGGGGGTGCCTGTCCCCCAGGCTCTTACTGTCTCCAGAGCCGGGACCCTGTGTGCTGTCTTCTATGTGTCTGTTCCTCACTAGACCCAGAGCCTTGCACCCCTGGAGCTGGGCACAGAGTAGGTGCTCCCTACACATCTGTGGGACGAGGGGAACAAGTTGGTGAGTGGGTGGGGGGGTGACCGCTGGGCCGAGTGAGTGCCGAGTGTCTGCTATGGACGCCTAGGGGCAAGGAGCCTGGAGACTCACGGCCAGAGCTTGGCTGCCCACCGCCCGGCCCGTGTCCAGTCCCGACCCGTGACCGCCGAGAGCCTCATCTTCCTTCCTTCCTTCCTCAACGTGCATCCTGCCTACAGCTCAGGGCAAAGGCGGCTGAGGGGTCAGGGGGTGTGGGACCAAGCTGGAGCGGGCTGTGAAGGGTGGGGTGGGGGTGCTCTCAGGACCCCGAGTTCTCATTCTGCACAGCACAGAACTCAAGGCTGAGAGCTGTCCTCAACTCCTGAACTAGAAGCTTCCAGCACTTCCAGTGACTGCCTGGCCTGGAGAGAAAAGGATGCATGATGGCACGTCCTTTCCTCACCCACACTCGCCAGGCACAGCTCAGCTGTTTCAGAGGGACCCCCACCACCTCCTCTGAACTTCCTGACTGCCCCCTTCCCACGCCGTCCTGGGACACTTCAAGCCTCAGGTTAGAACAGCCTGTCCTCCAGCCTTCTCCTGTCCCCACTGCTCCGCCTCCCTTTGTCCCTGCCAGCTCGCTTCCTGCTTTTGTTTCCCAGGGAAGTTGGCTCAGGTGAAGAGGCGGCACAGGAGGGGCTGGGGGCAGGTGCAGGGCAGAGGGGGGGCGGCTTCCTCCTGCCGCCCTGCAGGCTTTGTCTGCAGGAGCCCAGGAGCCAGCCGGCTTCTTTGCGGAACCAGGGGCGAGGAACAGAAAGTGCCCACGAAGAGAGAGGGCAGGGGGCCAGCCCAGCACGGGTGAGCACACCTGCCTGACAGGTGAGAGGCAAGGCCAAGTGGCCTCTTCAGGCCCTGCCCACCCCCCCAAGGCCTAGCTCAGCTGGGCTCTGGCCCATAGTGCAGGGAGCAGGAGGAGGGGAAACAGAGGGAGGAGGCCGAAGAGGAGGAGGAAGGGGAGGAAGAGGGATTTCAGGGAAAGATTGAGATGGGCTGTGTCCTTTCTCAGGGAAGGAGGGAGCAGAGGGTGGGCGGTGGCTCTTGTGTTCAGGAGAGGAGCCCTGCCTGGGTGACAAGGACTTTGGAGAACAAACCGTAACCACAGCGGGTGCCTGAAAAACTCCCCCGGCCCAAGGCTGACCTCAGGAAGTGTCATAAACCAGACAGAACCACTCTGCGGTCCCTGGTCCCCCGCATCTCCCTCCCCTCCCCACTCGGGCCCAGTGCGCAGCCTGGCCTCTCACCGCCCTGCTCCTTTCTTCCCTCTGTCACCTCTGTCTAGGGAGGACGTGGCCTGGCAGGTCCCCCTGGCTGTGGCCTGGACGTCCCCCTTCCTCCCCCCAGGCCCCACCCCTGTATTCTCTCGGGCTGTGGCTCTGCCACGTGTCCCACCAGACCCCGTCCCCCTCACCGCTGCACCTCCAGGATCTAGCAGAGCTCTGGACACCCCCTTCTGACGCAGGGGCTGGACGCAGTGAGTGGAGGGCAGCAGCCCCCTTGTTCGCCCCGTACTCCCCTACCTTCTCCGGGGCCGGTGGTGACGTTGGCCTCGATCTCTGGCCCATAGGTGAAGGTCTTGGCTCGGAGGCGGAACCGGTAGGTCATCCCCTCGGCCAGGTCCTTCACCTTCAGCCACAGAGGGCTGTTCCCCTTCACGTCCACGGTCACGATCTTACTGACACCTGGGAAGGAAGCACAGCATGTGGGGGGCGGTGGGGGCCGGTGGTGGCTGCGGGGGGGCCTTGATGTCAGGCCACACAGCCGTGTTTCCCGACACACAGTTCTGCAGGCCGTACTTGGGAGAGAGGGCTCCTCGGCTGGAGAAGTCTGAGAAGAGCTATGGTCTATCTGTCCAGGGAGTACACACGGGGTCTTTCAGCCTCAGGTGGGAAACGACCCCCCACCCTGTTTCCTTGAACTGTTGTACCCCAAATGAATTCTACCCCCCCGAATTCCACAGAACTGGAATCCCAAGGATCACCTTTCTGGAAGGGCTTCTGGGGAGACAGCACCTGAGTCCGGAGTTGGAGGGGAGACACATGCAGCGAGTCCCTACAGCCGAGGACAGCCTCGGGTCCACCTGCAAGGACTGGGGGCTCTCAGCGGGCCCTCCAACAACTGTACCCCAGATACGGCAACTAGAGGGGAGGCTGGGATGGTTTTCAGGTTTGTACTTCACGGGTCAAAATCCTCCCGACCGCCCCTCCCCAGGGGTCGGGCCTGGGGGTGCTCTCCTGTGTCCCCCGAGCATGGTGGTGACCCCTGGGAGATGGGCTTTGCAGGTCGCAGCCTGCTGCTGGCCCTCCCCTGCCCCTAGCTTTGGTTTGTCCCTCTACGGAATGAGGGTATCGACAGCATCATGGACAGGAGGTTACGAGCTTAAATAAAAGAGCGTCTGGCACCTGGCATGTGCCCAGACTGTCTTATGAATAAGTCAGTATCCAATGACAGAAAAAGGGCTGCTCGAGCGGCCCTTCTGAGGGAAGGAAGTCACCCATGCAGGACCTGGAACAGCGGCGCTGGGGACCCATTCCTTGACATTTCTGAGCAAATCCCTCATCGGGCTGGGCTGTGGTTTTCCCAACAGGAAAGGGGCAGGGGTCGCTGGGTTCTTGTGAGGCCTGTTTGCTGCTGACCTGAACCTGGGGCTGAGGCGTGAACTGGGGGTGCAGACGCAGTCACGCCCCGGGCCTGACGGTCCCATCAGCTTGGCCATCGCAGTGCACAGGAGTAGGCGAGGGCATGAAGTTAGCCAGCTGGCCAGACAAGAAGGGAGCACTTCCCCACCAGCAAGCAGGGGGCAAAGCTGAGCAGTGCCCTAGGTCTCCCGAGTCCCACCAAGGTGAGGAGGGAAGGAAGGGAGCCTGTAGGAGATGTGGTGTCCCACAGTGGCTAGGATGCTGTTGGGCCCAGGAAGGGGGGGGCCCTGATGGCCCCTCCTGTGCCTGCCCCCCAAAATTTAGAATGTCAGCCTTATTCTGGATAGGTCTTTGCCTCTCGTGGGGTCAGGAACCCTTTTGAGAATCTGATAAGAGCCTTGGAGCCTCCCCCTGGAAAGCGCAAGTTTGGGGGAGTTACTGCACCCCTGTTCCCTTGTGAACCTCCAATCAAGAATCCCGATGTGCAAGTTGCCTTCCTCTCACCCGGAGCCCTGTTCGTCTAGCTATCCTTAGTGCCCCCAGCGGCCCCTGCCCCACCCCTTCCTCCGGGCCCTGGTTGGGGACCCTTGCCCACTCCCAGGCTTCCAGGCCAGGCCGTGCTGACCCTGACCGTGGATGTCAGACGCTTGCCAGCTCTCTGCCCCCACGCCGATGTGAATGAGCCCAGAATGAGCCCAGAAGGCATGGCCATCTACTTAGAGGGGCTGCTGGCTGCCTGGGTCCAGTTCCAGAGCTGGCTCGCAGGTGTTGGCCTGATGGCCTGAGGTCACCTCCTCACGCTCACCTTTCCCTGACTACAGAGCCTGGTCAGAACAGAGGGAGGAGCCTGGGAGAGCTGCGGGGGCCAGCAGTCCTGGGCCAGCCGAGCGAACAATGGCCCTCAGTCTTCCCACCATCACCTGCCTGCCAGCAGCCTGTTCATTCTGCAAAGCAGCACTGTGTTCTGGGACACTGGCGGGGGGCAGGCCAGGAGTTGTGGTCAGGTGCAGGCCCCAGGAAAGGGGCCGTCTCTCCCTCGGACAGGAAGGAGAGGGCAGAGGTCATGGGGACAAGATGCAGGTGGACAGGACAGGCTCTCCTCATCGTGGCCTCTGCCTGGCCTACCCAGGGGGCTCCCAGACCTTGAGAGGTGTGAGTGCCTGGCCTTCCCGTTCCTTAGTCTGGCACGGTCTGGCCGCCTAGCTAACTCTGTGCAGTGACCCCAAAGAGAGAAAGGCCCTGGGAGCCGAGCTGGGAGAGCCCCACTCACCGTCCACGGGGGTGCAGGGCTCGTACACCAGCCGGTAACCCTCCAGGACACCGTTGGGGAACTGCGGGGCCTCCCAGGACACGTTCACCGAGGTTGTGGTCAGCTCACTGAACTTGACTGAGCTGGGAGCACTGGGGGCTGCGGGGAGACAGCAAAGGGTTTGTTTTGTCCTCCCGTGGACGTTCAAAGCCCTGCTTGGCCTCCAGGAACCAGCAGGGGCGGTTGGGTCTGGGCCAGGGAAGAGAGAGAGGGGAGGGGGTCATCGGAGGTCATCTGTGCCCCTCCCCTCCCCCACTGACACTGCTAGCACTTTCTTTTCAATACCAGAGTCCAAGAATGGTGAGGAAAAAGAATTATCCTCTCCCTAAAGTTAGAGAACTCCGTTTCTTCCTGCTAAGTGGTCCTGAACCTCCAGGGTTGTGGTGGGGCCAGGAGAGGTCCTGGCTTTGTAGGGCTTGTCTTTTGGGGAAGACAGGGCCCGTCTGGGCCTCAGAGCATGAGGCAGGTGGTGAAGAAAAAGATACCAGAACCTCGGCACTGTGGCCTTTCTCCAGTGAGGGCCACTGGGTTTGTTACGGAGAGACCACGCTGTCAGAAGCAGCCCAAAATAGGGACAATCAAACCATCTGGAAGAGATGCTTTCTTGGCCAGAGAAATCTGGAACGACCCTGAAAGCATGGGGGCCGTGGGGGACTCTGCTGGGGAGGCCAGAGGGGAAGGGAAGGAAGCACAGAGCTGGCTCCAGGCGGGATGACCAGGCTGTTATTATTGTCCGGGGGCCGCCCCCCCACAGAGCCAAAGCTAATCTGGACCCTGCTTCCGCTCCAGCTCTGGGAGGCAGCCCCAGCCCACAGTCTTTGAAGGAGGGAGGCGAGCTCAGGGGGCCTTTCCTGCCTCCCCTAAGCAAGGGGGACATGGGTCAGAACACTTTGTTCTGCTGCCGGAAGCTTCCAGGCTTCCAGGGGCTCACATCAGACCTATGACACTGACGGAGAGTGGTCTGGACGAGCAGGCAGACAGACCAGACCCTCGGGAGCCAGCGGGAGGAAAAGGGTTTCCCGGAGCCATGGCCCGTCCCCAAAGAGGACAATGCTTAGGAACTGACTCCACGGTCCGGCCCTCTCTTTCAGAGAGAAGGTATTTTACCGGATGGGAAGCACAGGCTGGGAAGGATGCTCCAGGGGGCTCAGGACAAAAGGCTCGTATTCAAATCCATGAGGAGAGAGCTTCTTACAGGCGAAGGAGCTGCCGTGCAGTGAAGACAGCCCAGGACGGGCTCACCTGTCCTGGCCTCCAGCCTCTGCCCCCCCCCCCAACTGATGGGCCAGGGGGGTTGCCTGGGCAGGAAGCATCACTGCCCGGGCCACCCCTGCTCACTGAAATGGGTAACACCTGCCACACCCATCCCAGGGGTTCTGGAAGGAGCTAGCGTATCACTGCCCGAGAAGTGTCTTTGGACACTATATATAGGCCCAGCTCTGCATGTGCAGGCAGCAGGGTTCCGACCATCACCGTCCAGCCTCCTAACTGGCCTCCCTGCCTCCCTCCTCACCCCTCTGTCACTGTGTCTTCTGCCAGGCTGTCAGAGCTAGCTTTTAAAAACATACACCAGGGGCGCCTGGGTGGCACAGCGGTTGAGCGTCTGCCTTCGGCTCAGAGCGTGATCCCGGCGTTATGGGATCGAGCCCCACATCAGGCTCCTCCGCTGGGAGCCTGCTTCTTCCTCTCCCACTCCCCCTGCTTGTGTTCCCTCTCTCACTGGCTGTCTCTATCTCTGTCGAATAAATAAATAAAATCTTAAAAAAAAAAACATACACCGGATCCTGTTGTGCAACTGCTTAAACCCACCAATGACTCCCCCCACACCGAGAACCAATCCCAGACTTTCTTCCAAGGCTCCCCGACCCTCTTGGGCCATTTCCTCCCAAGCCACCCGGCTTTCTGTTCCTTTAATCCCCTCCGGCCTCAAGGCCTTTGCACCTGCTTCTCCCTCTGCCCGGAACTCCTCCTGCAGAGCTTCCCACGCTGGGCTCTTCCCACTCAGGTCTCAGCTGTCAGCCCGCGGGGGCTGCTGCAGGCAGACCTGTCCCAGGCCACGTGTCTGCTCCTGCCCTCGTCCTTCTACTGCTCAGTCACCGCCCCCTGAGGCCGTTTCATCTAGGTATGGGTTTATGATCTGTCTCGCTCCCTAGGGCGGGGACCGGGATTGTTGTGTTCCCAGCATCTAGCACAGTGAGGGTCTCTAGAAGATGCTTAGTAAATACTCGTCGAAGGAGCAAAGATGGGGCCCCGTGAGAAAGCCAGGTGGGAACAAGGCACGGGAAGAAATGGGCTGGTGGGCTACAAGATGTGGGGAGCACAGGGGACATCTGCGGGCTCTCTCCAAGGCTCTCTGGGGACAGCCTGTCTTCTGAGCCCTCTCATGTCGGCCCTTCTTTTTGGGCTGTGCTCGCCCCCTCTGGAGACCATCTCGTGGGGCCTGGGTGCCCAGCCCATCATCTCGGCAGCTAAGGTGCCCAGCCCAGCTAAGGTGCTTCCACCACACCCCCCAGCCCGGGAGCACAGCTGCCAGGTGCCCCCCACCCCCTCCCCTGCTGCCCCTCTCCCCCACCTGCTTGCTGGGTCTGGCCCCGGGTGGGGGGGCTCCGAGGCCCATCGCCCGCGGCGTTGAAGGCTGCCACGCTGACCATGTAGGCCGTATAGCCGGTCAGGTTCTTGAGTTTCACGCCGTTCTCGGCCAGAAAAAGCGTCTTCACCCGCTCCGTGAGGTTGCGCCGCTGGGCTTCCCAGAAATAAATCTGTGGGCACAGCCAATTGTGGGAGTAAGGGGGACACGTTTGACTCTCCTCCTGCCCCTGCCAGCCCCAGGGTCACGGAGACACCTTCGTGCATACCGTCCACACACCCTGGACGGGTCACTCGGGAACAGTACAGAAGTATTTAAGAGCTGTTTTAGAAACCCTTCCAGAACCTTCCTTTTCACAGTGACTACTTCAGTCTCTGCCAGACTAAACTCCGGGAGAGCACAGCCGAGGTGCCTGGACGGTTTAGCACAGCACGGGCACATCAGCCCTCGGACTATGGTTACCGGGGGAAGATGCCAATTCTGCGCTTCCGAACCCTGAGCCGGGGAGGGAGGTGCAGGGTGCGTAGACTCCGTCACAACCCAGAGGAGAGTGCACAGGGCCCACATCACCTGGGGGCTGCTTAGAGTCAGGCCCGCCCTGCACCTGCCGCAAAGCACCTGCCAACTGACAAGGCCCTTGACGATTTACCTGCACGCGAATTCACCTGCAGGCCGGCCTGGGGCTGAACCCCAGCGCACCTTTCATGAGCATGGTGACTTCGCCAGGTGACTCCCCTGAGCCACGGTTTCGTGGGCTGACCAGTGGGGCTAAAGACACCCCACTTTCCAGGACCAAGGTGAGGAGGAGCTAAGGTGGTAAGGAGTGAAGAAGGTTTTAGTCCACCTGCTGCCGATTACTTAGCGTTCAGGGGCGGCGAAGCTCAAAGCTCGGATTCCTTACTAGCGTCAGGAACTCTGAACAGAGGACCACAGGAAAGCGGCAAGCCTCAGGCTCCCGGGACGATCAGCGAGTATTTGGCGCCACCTGCTGGCCAAGGAGGTTTCTGCGTGCCACAGAAGTCAATTTCTCCATTTGCCTGGAGGAAGCTAATATAAGGGTCCCCACCTGGCACTCAGGACATCTTGTCACCCAGAAATGCTTGCTTTTATCTAACTCCGCCCACTTTTAAAAACAATTCTTCCGACACGAGGAGATACCAGAGAGAGATATGGCTGTTCATTAAGTAACGTTCATAGTGATGGGCACACAACCATGGACGANGGTCCTGCTGAATTTGGGGTGCAGGGGAAAGGCCAGGGTGAACATCAGCACACAGATGGGACTTGTTGATTGCACATGGAAACAATGCATGTAGAAAGAGTCCCAAGGTGATCTGGGGGCTTCGATGTTCAGGGAATGGGGAGAGGCTGGAAAAGCCAGGGTGAGAGGGGGAACAGCCAGACAGGGAAGCGGAAATAAGAAAGCACTTCTCAGAGGAGGGACAGGTCTGCCGGGTCAAACGCTGGTGCTAAGCCAGATAGGGTGAGGCTTCCATCTGACTTCCACTGAACATAGGAATCACTGAGGGCTAGACAGGAAAGGTTTTCATCGGGGGTGAGAAGCCACTTGGAGCGGGTTCAAGAGACACCAGGAGGACAGGGATTGGAGGTGGTGGGTCCAGAAGACTGGAGGATTTCTGCTGTAAAGGGACCAACTAGAGACATGGCTGCTAGCTGGCAGATTACAAGATGTCGGGAAAAGGCATTCAAAAGAGGAAATATAGTTCAGAATGCTTTTGTGCACTGCCCAGGGGGAGAGAACGATAGTGCAGGACAGAGGGTCAGTGCTGGAGCCGTGTTCTTGGGTGGAGGGAGGACTGGGGCCCAGGACCCAGGGCAGGGCACCCTGCTTGAACTCAGCACTTGAATTCAGCAGACCTTTGTCACATGACCACAGACTGGCCTTTGCGCACATGGCACCAAGGGCTGAGCACTGACCCCAGCCCCCAAGGGGCACACAGCCGAGTCACAGCGTATGCCAACAGGTAGTCAGGTGTCCACGAGGAGGCACACTCCGCAGGGGGCTGACGTCCTGGTAGATTGAGCTCCCTTGCGTCTCAATCACCTAGACTCGTGCCTGGCACACGGCCAGTGCTTGACAGAGGCTTGCGAACGAATAAGCACGTCCTGCAGGTGGGAGCAGGTGGAGGAGTGAACCATCACCCCCCTGTAGCTACCATTTCAATCCCCTGCCCTTTGGGCTTCATCAGATCCCACAGGCCAACTTCAGCCTCGGTTAAATCAGGTCCACGGCCGCACGCCGCAGCTGACGGCCACTGGAGGGAATTCACACTTCCAGTCTTCACGGTGCTACACCGCCTGGTCCCCTGGCCTTGTGTGCATCTCCTACACCCGGTCTCATCCACTCCTTCCCCACTGCCCTTCCCCTCCTCATTCCGACCTCGGCTCCTTCATCAGAAGCAATCAGATGAGATTTTCTCCACCATCTCCCGGCGGCGTCTATACCTCCTCCTGCCCGCGTCCACACCCTCTGCCTGCCTCCCTCCACCTTGGCTGCACCGCAGGCTCCTCTGTAAGACCTCCTTCCACTCGAGCACGAAATCCCAGCCCCTCTCACCTCCTCCAGGACCTCACCCCCAACGGCTTCCACTCTTCCTAGAATCACCGCATTTCCCCTCTTTCTGGGACCATTAGCAGCAGATTCACTAGCTGTCACTTCTTCTGTCTTAAAACCCCCTGTTGACTGTTTCTAATTCGTTTCCTTTTCCCTTTCGAGCAACACTCCTTAAAAGGGGTATCTGTACTCGCTGCCTCCCCTCGTTCTCTCTCGAATCCCTCCAACCGGCATCCCCAGCCCCCAACCCTTGTCAGAGGGGCTAATGAAATAATCCAGGGCTCAGCAAGCTTTCTGTAAAGGGCCAGGTAATGAATATCACAGGTTTTGCAGGCCACACATCTCTGTGGTAACTCAAAAGCAGCCACAGGCAATTTATAAACAGATGAGTGTGGCTGTGTTTCAACAAAACTTTATTTACAAAACAAGTGGGGGGCCAGATTGAGCCCTGGGGCTGTAGTCTGACAATCTCTGCACAGTTGCTCCCTAGAGTTCATTTTGCTTGAGCTCTCAGTAATATTTGGTGCATCAGAGTCCTCCCTTCTTCAGGAAGCACATTCTTTATGTAGGTTCTGAGATTTCAGTCCCTTTTTTTGGTCCTAGATCTCAGTGTTCAGTCTTCTTGTGTCTTCTGTGTATATGTGTCTAATCTCCAGGCTTTCATCTATATACTGAGGACTCCACAGTTCACATCTCCAGCTCAGACTCTCTCTCTTGAACTCCAGACACGTAAACCCAGCTCCATTTGGTGTCTCCCCCTGGGAGTCCAACAGACGTGTGGAGCTGACTCCACAAGCCCCCTCCTTCCACCCTCTTTTGTCTTTTCCTGTTCTGTGTCTGGAAGCTCCATCATCCAATTGCTTATAAATTCTTGTTGCCTCTCCTCTCTCCCACCCCACATTCAGGTCAGCAAATTCTACCAGCTCCACTGCTCAAATTGAGCCAGAAAGCAAACACTTCTCACTGCCACTACTGCCTGGCCTAAGCCACCACCACGCTTCACCCAGATAATTCAGTCCCCTTTGGGGTTTCTGCTTTCCACATTTCAGACTGCTCTCAGCACAGCAGCCAGTGCAGTCCTTTAAAAACCCAAGTCACCTGTGGCCCTCCTTTGCCCCCAACCCTCCACGGCTGTCCTCTCATTTTGAGTGACAGCCAAAGCCCTTGAGGGCCCTGGGTGATGTAGGCCAGGTCGCTGCTTGGACCTGTCTCCCATCGTGCTGCCCTGCACACACTCTGGGACGCATGGGGCTTTTTGCTGAGCTTTGTAAACACCAAGCACCCACCGACCCCAGGACCTTTGCTCTTCCTTCCCTTTTTCTGGAATGTTCTTCTCCCAGAAGAACATGTGATTCTCACCCTGTTCTTCATTTTTGCTCAAGTGTCTGCTTCCCATTAAAATCCTTCCCTAACAACCCTATTTAAAATTCAAACATACCCCCGGCTCACTTTCTCTATGCCCTTCGTCGGCTTCCTCTGCCACCCTCTGGAGGGGGTACTTGTTTTGCCCACTGTTGGTCTTCTTCCTCTAAAATTTAAGCTCATGTTGCCTCTCGATTCACTGCTTTACTCCCAGACTGAGAAACACTGCTGGGCACAAAATAACAGCTCCATAAACACGCGTCCCCGAAAGACTGTAGCTGCATGGGCGTGCCCGCCCGTGCACACGTCCCAGCTCGGTCTGACCCACACCCAGCTCCTTGGACTGTGCTCGCTGGCTGGTGACGTCCGCCCATCGTTAATGTCCGTGCTCATTACCGTGGACGTTAATGCACGTCTGGCATGCAGCCACCCCGTGTCCCCAGCTCCATGTTTTCCCAGCACGCAGACATCTGCCGTGTGACACACGCGGTCCGTGTGTCCGCGCGTTTCCCGGGGCTGCACGTTCGCCGGATGCTTCCACACCTGGACAGTCGGGGGGCTACCAGACTGTGGCAGGCTGCACCCCGGCTCCTCCTCCTTCCCATGGGAGGCCTATGCGAGGGGTGCGAGATTTAGCTTTTCCCAGCTGGCACTTCTGGGCAGGCCTGCAGGGTGTCACCCACCTTTACGCTTCCCTGGCAAGACGCCTTTCCTCTGCTCTCCTGCCTCCTTCACCCCAGGCAGAAAGAGACTCCTGTGTGGGTTTCTGTCTTCAACCGGGGCCACCTATTTTACCAAGCTTTGTGACCCGGGCAAGCCCCTGGCCCTTGTGGGAACTCGGCTTCTGCCTGTGGGATGAGGGGGCTGAGCCGGGTAAGCCACGAGGCCCCGCGGGGGTCTCGCACTCCCCACCCCACCATTGCGCTGGGCTCCTCTCTGGAATAACAACCCCCCACCAGGAATCAGAGTGGCGCTGGGTATTGGCATAGGAGGCAGGCATCGGACACGCCAATGGCTCCGGCCCAGGAGACGCATTATTATTATTTTGTCCACTACCTCCTCTGGCAGTTGCGCTCAGTGCCCCCCACCCCCCGCCCTGCACAGGGTCGGGGCTGGCAGACCTGGCGTCCGACCATCTGCTACCTGCTTTTTCTGTGATCTTGCTGGACAACCTAAACTGGGTCTCGGTTTCCACATCTGTACAATGGGTGCAAATGTTTATAATCTGCCTGCTTCACACAGCATTCAAGAGGATGAAGGAGGTCTAAAGGGTTCTGAGAATACTGGAGAGGAACTGAATTCTGTTATAACACGGGACATCGTCTAGGACCAGGAAATAATTTTAAACAGAGATTTCCATGTCCTTAGCCGGGGGTCTTTGCTGCTTGGCCAAATCAATATTGTAATTAGGGTTGGCCAAGTGACCACTTCGAGGGGTCTTTTGCTGGCACTTGGAGTTGGGGACTGGGGTGGGGGGTGCGGCCTGAAGCAAGGCCCGAGCTTCTTGTATCTGAGCTCAGCCTGGCTAGGATGCTGGAGAGGATGGGTGCCGTTCTGCAGTGCTGCACAATATTCCAGTGGATTGGGTGCAAGCAGCCGAGGGAGCAGGTGTCGACCTGCCGACCTCTCCTTCCCACCCCCAAGCTGGCCCTTTGCCCCCTGGACCCTCTTCTCTGCCGGAGCTCCCCGTACCTTATAGCCCTGGATGTCTCCATTCTGGCTTTCCAGCGGTGGTGGCTCCCACGTCACATCCAGCTGTGTGGCCGTGGCGCCGTGGACAGCCACGTTACGGGGCGCCGCCGTGGGCACTGGAGGGTGTGAGAGGTCGTGAGTGAGGGGCACAAGTGGGCTTTAGGGAGGAGGCGGGTAGGTTGGGGCCCCCGAATCCCGTACGTCCTCTGGCTGGACTTCCGGGCTGGGAAAGGCTGGGGCTGGAAGGGCAGGCGGGCTCACCTGCTTCCCCGACGAAGACTTCCTCGGGGGGGCTCAAGGGCCCCTCCCCCACGGCGTTGTACACACTCATCCGTATCTCATACCGCCGGTGTTTGTTCAGATCTGTGGGGGGGGAGGGGCACAGAGAGGTCACTGCCCCGCAGGGGACAGAGTCAGCATGGAGGGCGGAGGCTGTGATGATGTGGTTCTAGTTCCTGCCTGAAGGTTTGGGAAAGAAGAGGTAAGGAGTAGGGTGGCCGGGGGATGTTCTGTCTCCTCCCTGGGAATCGGGACACAGGACACCTTCCCGGACAAGGCTGAGCTTACTAGACACTTGGAGACTGAAAGAGACACTATTAATATTTATGCAGGGACAACTAGTGTGAACCAATATTGTTGTCCTGGGCACACTGGGTCATGGGTCACCCTTTCGGGCCTGTCCTGGGCACACTGGGTCACGGGTCACCACGTCCCCAGCACGGCAGATGCCTGAAGTTCTCAGCTGCCCAGGCCCCATCAAGGAGCTCTTCACACAGGGAGCTCAGCCCTCAGGGAAGGGGCTTATTGATTGTGAATTCTGGGCTAAGAAACGCCATGCTTTTGCCAAGTTTGGGGGTCCTGGGTGGAGATGCCTGGACGGAAGCTGGGGGACAAGGGCAGTTGAAAGAAAATGGGCCCCAAAACCCTGGATGGGAGTTGCCAGCCATCCCCGGTTGGTGAAGGAGGCTAGAAGGTTCTCCAACCGCTCTCCCTGGGCATCCTGCCCTTCTCCCCCTTCCTCGGTGGCAGGGGGAGTTCTGCCCTTCACCTGGAATGGGGTGGGGGAGTCACCCTAACTTAACCAGCCGCACAGCCCATGTGGGCCACTGGCTGGTGAAGGAAGGGGAAGGACGACACAGTCTCACACTTAGTGTTGAACAGAGAATGGGGCCCCTCTGCCCAAGCTCTGAGCCTTAGGGAGAACCACAGACTTTAGAAGGAGAGCGAGACTTGGACCAGCACCCATCAGGAACCTTCCCAGGTCCCTGGGGGGACGGTGGGGGTTCTGCTCACTCTGGAGGTTGGGGGTGGGAGTTGGCCTGGCATACAGAGTTGTGCGGAAAAGTGCCTCCGACAGGACGAGGTGTGGGGCACTGCCGTGGATGCCTGCCCTTCCAGGCAGCAGACCCCGAGCTCCTCCCACAGACCTCCTGTCCCCCCGCCGAAGCCACCCCACGGAGCACGAGACCGAGCTACTCCCTCTTCCATTCTGTACCCGATAGACGCACACTTCCCTGGTCACCCTCTACGTTTCTGCGTGTTTCCAGAAAGTCACCTGTGCTTTGGGCGATCCCATTCTTCAAGCGGCCTGAGGCGCGCCCACCATTCAACCTGGGCTCGGGTGGCCTCAGAGGCCCACGCTCCCCACCCCTGTGGAAGGCCTGGGCCCGATTCGGGAGCCGCCATGCAGGGAGACTTACTGTCCAGCTCGTACTGCGTGAGGCTGGGCCGGCTCAGGTTCCGCATGGAGTACAAGGCTACGGGGCGGGAGGCCGAGGGGGCCAGAGGGAGACAGCACACAGAGGAAGTTAGTACACACACCCTGCTCCGCAAAGACCCCAGGACAGGGGTGGGGTGGGGGCGGGACCTAGCAGCACACATGCAGACAGAAGGGGGGTCCGGGTGCCTGACGGTGAGTTAGGGGTCCCGGGCAGGAGCGAGAGAGGGTGCACACGAGGCTGGGGGGACACAGGGTACTGCGAGCCCCTGGAGCCCAGCACCCCTGAGGGCAGCTCTGGGGGACCCTTGGTCCCCAGTCGCTCCCTTGACTGCAGTGGGACTTCAAGAGAACCATCCCGAAACCATGGAGGTGTTAATTTTCTCCTCTGAACCAGAAACCCTTCTACTGCCAGGAAATAGGACTGCATTATCCACAGGCATATACAATCACAACCACAAGCGCAGGTCTGCCAAGAAAAAAGAAGAGTGCAAGCTGCTGGATCAGCGACATCTGAGTTTTTCTACGAATATTCCTTTGCTTTGTGTTCATTCATTTTGTTGTCTGCTAATACTCGTCAGAAGCAAAGGCACAAAAGTTTTCAGAGAATTATGGGAGAGCACCTTGCATGCTCATCGTCTCCCACCCGCCCGGGGACCCCAATCCCCTGGAGTTCCTCTTTCCTGCCTACTCCCCCGCCCCCCGCGTGAACTGATCACGGAGCCCACGGCCTCTCCCATCCTGGCCCTCAAGTCCATCCCGAGCCGCTGCCTTGGCCCCAGCTGCCTGCTGTCTCTCGGTGACCGCAGAAGCCTCTCACTGGCACCCCTGCCTCTGGTCCTCCACAGCCAGTCATCAGCCTCCTGCCCCAAAGGGCAAGCACGTCATTCCCCTGACTGTGACTCTCCCTGGGATTCCCGCCAGGCTCCTGGCTCTTTCCTGGGAAGGAGGATTCCCACCAGGCTCTTTACGGGCTCAGAGGCAGGCTGGGTTCCGAGGACCCCAGGACAGACCAGTGACCTCCAACCAGCCAGTCACTGGGGTGAGCGGACTTGGCTCCTGGTCCTTTCCACCTCAGGCCCTTTGCTGGGCTTTCCCTTTAGCTTTGGATGGGTTGACCCAGGATCATCCGTCAGGGTCAGCGCCAAGGCCACCTTCAGGGAGGCCGCCTTCCCTGACCCGACACTGGCTCCCCTGGAAAAGGCCTCCGAGGCCGTCATGCCAACCGTCTTAGACATTTATTCTGAGTTTACTTCTTGAGCACCGGCTCCTCCTTGAGCCCGTAAGCTCCGAGAGAGCAGGGGCCGTCTATCTTGTTCACTGGTGTGCCCCCAGTGTCCGAGAGCATGCAGAAGGTGCTCAATAAACACCCAGTGACTGAACGGGATGGGGGTGGTGGGGAGAGGCGCGCTCAGGAGAGGGCAGCGGGTTTCAGGTCAGGGTGGCTCCAGGAAGCTGAGAGCTTCAGGGCAGGGAGAGTGTGCCCGCCCCATTGTCCCCTGACCCCTGCGGATGCAGATGCCACTCACAGGTAAGCTCGGCCCACTTGGCCCCCGGGTTGTTGATGCCACGCAGCGTGAAGCCCCTCAGCCCCTCATAGAGCAGCTCCCGGTACCGGATCCGGAAGCCCAGGAGGATGCCGTTGATCTTGTCCTCTGCCGGTGGCTGCAGGGAAGGGAGCGGAGAATGGGGAGGGGCAGGAAACACCGAGCCTCACCCGCTTCCACTCTGCCCCCCTCTCATCCTGCCGCCTGTGACCACAGGGCAGAGCCTGAGCCTCCCCCGGGAAAAGAAATCAAAATGACCCTGAGCATTTTTAAGAAGCGTTTCTAATGAGGTTATTTCATTTCTGCAATATTCCCTGTGGGGCAGGGAAGGACTGGAATCTCCCTGTCATTCCCGTTCCCAGAACAGCAAGGTGAGGCTCAGAGAGGGTAAGGAATTTGCCCAAGGGCACACAGCATCTTTGGGCTCTCCTCCTAGACCGGTCCTTGCCCAGGGGCACCCTCCCACAGCAGCAGCCTCCCTGGGTCTAGCGACCCCGCCACCTCCCACCTGACCCGCGTCTCCTGGGCTTCCTGCGAGGCCGCTCCCTGAGCTGGGATGCGCGGACCCTGCTCTGCCTTTTATTGTTTTCTCTTCGCTTTCTGCTCCCATCCACAGAACAGGCTTTAGGAGAAGCTGGAAACTACTTTTTAGGATACCTCTTTTTAAAATCCCGCTGAAGTGGGTCAGCCTTTTATTAGCTCCTGCACTGTCTCCCTGACTGCAGCTGGCGCCTCCCGGCCCCCTTCCCCAGGATGGCCCGGGGCTCTGCTGGCCTGGTCCTGGCTTCTGGCTGCACAAGGTCATTTTCATTCAAGGGAGTGTCCTGTTGCAGTGAGGCCTCGGGCTGGGGAGGGGCTGCGGCCTCTTGTTTCTTCCTCAAGGGGTTTCCCATCCAGGGGGACACTGCCAGTGGACAAAGGCCTGCCCCTCTCATTCCAAAAAGCGGAGACCAGGGTTTGCTGCTTTGGGGCCCCTGTGGGTGACCTGCCGAGTCCAGAGGCTGGACTTGGGAGCATACATGAGGGTCCCACAGGCAGAAACTGGCAGCCTGGTCTCAGATGTGTCTGGTGGTCTTCCTCAGACCATGGCAGGACAACAGTGCCCACCAAGGGACGCCTGGGTGGCTCAGCTGGTGAACCGTCTGCCTTCAGCTCAGGTCCTGAGATCCCAGGGTCCTGGGATCGAGCCCCGTGTTGGGCTCCCTGCTCAACGGGGACTCTGCTCCTCCCTCTCCCTCTGCCCATTCTCTCTCTCTCTCTCAAATAAATAAATAGATAAATATATAAAATCTTAAAAAAAAAAACACAAAACAAAACCGTGCCCACCAAAAAAGCAGGCAACGGGGGGAGGAGTGGAGGAAGGGGGTTCTCTGTCCCCGGACGATGGGTTCCCGCTCAGGGTTCCGGCCAGGCATGTACAGCTGTGTTTGGTTTGGTTGGATCAGGAATTCCTTCACTGACGGTGGGACAGGGTTCCTGGGGACCCCACGCACTTTTCTGTCCCAGGATTGGCAGCTCTGAGGGCACTAAGCCTGACCCTGCCACTTACTAGCTGTATCACCAGGCCCATTCATGTCACTTCCCTGAGGACTGGGTCCTTGTCTGCAGGGGGCCGGAGCAGCGCTTGCCCGAGAGAATTATCTGGAGAGCGGAATGAGAGGCATGTCTGTGGGTGTGTGTAAGATGTTCCAGCCTTGCTGGGGGCTGTTGCCTTTCTGGTCCCCACACAGAGCGTGTCTGAGCTCTCCTGGGACATGGGACCCTCCCTGCCTGCTGGCTGCTTGGCCGTACCTGCCATCGGATCAGCACGGAGGTGGTGGTGTGGGGTGTCACCGACACAATGGTGGGTGCTTCGTCGGGCGCTGGAGAGAGAGACAGGCATGTGAGCTCTGGGGGCTGGGGCTTAGGCCCCCTGGAGGCCACAGGGAGTAGATTCTTCTGCAAGTCTGGAAGGAGGGGGCCTGGAGCCCTGACCCTAGTCTGAACCCAAGAGCCCAGAGCCCCCTCCTCTTGGTCCTGCAGCCACAGGTGTCTGATGCTGCTGCTGCTGAGGCCCCCCCTCCCAAGCCTCTTCGCTGGTTTTCTGGGGTTGGCCACAAGCTTGGGGACAGCAGAGAAGGAACACATTAGGTTGCTGGGCTTGGCGTGGGGGCCCGAGCCCACGGCAAAGGCCCCTCTGGCCCAAACCTCCTTGGGACCTGCCCAGAGAGCTAGACAAAGGGCCAGTGGGCCCTCTGCCCCTCCCACCTTTGGGGGCCCCTCCCCTCCGAAGAGAATGCCCAGTGCCCAGGAAGAGCAAGTGAGCCAAGAGAAAGAGTTCCGAGTGGGGGGGCACTGACCGGCCTGCAGAGTGGTCAGTGGCTCCGATTCCTCGCTGAACTCACTGTCCCCAATGTCATTGGTCGCCTTCACTCGGAACTTGTAGGACGTGAAGGGCTTGAGCCTATGGGGGCGATGGGGTTCAATGAGCAGAGGTATCCCCTCATGCCTCACCCGGCCATCTCCGTGCAGGGAAAGGGGGCGGGGCAGAGGGTGCTGCTCCATTACACAGATGGGGACATCAAGGCTCAAAAAGAAGGTGTGTCCCAGCAGGCCCTCCCAGGCCTGATGCCAGCCTGGGTGTGGCCTCACCTCTAGCCCCAGGTGGCTCTCTCTACCCGTCTCCTACCTCACAGGGGCAAGCCGCTATGAGAGCACCGATAATCCCCACTCTGAGCAAACTCCTTCTCTGAGAAATGCTATCCCTTTCTAGAATTCAGTAAACTTAGGAAGGGTCACGGTTCTCAAGAGTTAACCAGCCCTTCATCTCTATCAGCCTTGTTCCTCTGCAGGCAAACGTCTTCCCTTTAGATTTACTGGGAGTGTGGGGTGAGGAGAGGAAGTATAGCTCAAAACTCTCGGTCACGTCAACCGGAATAGAAAAAATACGACCCACTAGGAATTAAATCGAAGCCAGAATCTCGGAACAGGCTCCGCTCCCCTATTCCAGATGGAGAGGGAGCTGCTGTCTGGCTGGGAGGAACTGCTAATGAGGGATGGGGAGCGCCTCACTACGGGGGGCTCCCAGGCTCCAGAAATGGATAATGAACAGGCAACCCTCGCAGGGCTCCAGAGAGCAGGGAGGGAGGTCAGGACAGAGTCGGAGGCGGGGTTCCGGGAGGTGCGGTTCCAGGAGCATGCTCGGAGCCCCCCACTCCCCCCTCCGGCCTCCCCCACCCGGACCCCCGCTGGTGCTGTCTGGGCTGGGAGGGGTGGAGCGGAGCTGCCGGTGCCCCGGCCTCACCTGTCCACCACGAAAGCAGTGGCATTGTGGCTCACGGAGGCCGAGTGCAGCGCCCACCGGCCGCCGGGCAGCTCGCGGGTCTGCACAGTGTAGTAGCGCACGGGGGACAGGCCGTCGCTCCCCGGCTCCCAGGACAGCAGCACGCTGCGTGCCTTCACATCCTCCTGCTGCACCACCGGCTTGCTGGGGGGCTGCGGGCGGTCTGGGAGGAGGCAGGGGGACAGGGGCGGGGAGCCAGGAAGGCGTGGGGGTGAGCTTTTGCAAGGAAGAGAAGGAGGTGCTCTGGGCTCAGGCCTGAGGCCCGCGGCCCCACCCCCTTTCCGTGCACACAGGTTCCCACAGCCAGCACCCGGGGCTCCTGGCCCACGACCTGTCCTCAGGCCATTAGAGGCCTGGGTGCCTGGGAATTTAGACGTCCTGAGGGCAGCCCAACTGGGGACTGGCAGGCAGGAGGTCCAAACACCCAGCTCCTTTGCCCCCGCCTGCCCCAGGGCTGAGATGGGGCCTGCGCCATCCCTGATTGAGTGGGACGGAGCCCACGCTTCCCTCGGTGGGGCTCTGTGGATGCCCTGCCCATGCCCGGCCTCCTTCTCACTGCCCCAGGCCCTCCTGCAGGGCTTCTTGGCCTCGGCACTCTGGCACGTGGGGCGGCCGAGTCTGTCGATGGGACCGTCTTGCCCACTAGAGGGTGTGGCAGCACCCTGGCCTCCACCCCCTGGATGCCAGTCGGAGCTCCCTCTTAGCTGTGACAACTCAGACACCTCCAGACACTGCCTAACGTTCTCTGGGGCGGCAAAGCAGCTCCCCGTGGAGACCTGCTGCCCTACTGGTTTTTCCTGGGAACACTGTCCAATGAACCACTTTCACAGGAATTGGGGTGTCAGCCTGCTTCAGGGGAGCCCGACCTCTGGCCAGGCACCGGCTCGCAGCAGCAGGCCAGTGGCAGCCGGGGCTCCGGGCTGCAGCCCCACCCGCCACCCAACTGGACACCATCTTTGATAAGGGGAAGGGAGAGGGGAACGAAGCTGGCCTCACCAACCCTCCGCCTACAGAAAACCAGTTGCTGAGGCAAAGCAGAATCCTCGGGAAGGCAACTCCCAGCTCAGCTTCTGGAAGTCCACTAGAGCCCTTGCCGACCCTGACTCAGATTTCAGCCCACTTGCCACTCCAGGTCAGGGCAGTGAGGCGAGGACAGGGTAAGAGCACCTGGGTTGGCTGGGACCCCCTCCCCACCACCTCAGCTGCCCCCAGGCCTCCCCAGCCCCGGTGGGCAGTCACCTCTCTTCTCGGTGGTTACCACCAAGGCCTCAGCGGCCTCTCCCCAGCCCTTGCGGGTCTGGGCTGTGATGCGAAACAGGTAGACGGACTCTGGCTTGAGGCCGGTGGCCGTGTACTGGCGGGCGCTGGGTGCCAGCACCTCCACCGTGGCCGTGTTGGCCGTGGTGGCGTTGAGCCGATGTGTGACCTGGTAAGCTGTGGGAAGGAAGGACATGGGCTGTGCTGGGAGGCAGGGCAGCTGTCCCCGGTGCCCTGGGCTCCCCCGGCTGTGGTTCGTCAGCTTGAAGCCTTCTTGGTCATTCTTGTGTCCTCAGCTGCCACGTGGGGAGTGTGGCTGTGGGGGCACTCTACACACAGAGTCCGTGACCCCCATGGCAGCCTCAGGTGAGGGGAACAGGGGCTCCGAGGGGCCAGACCACCTGCTAGGAAGTGAGTGAGCTGGAATTCCAGCCCCCGTCTTTCTAAGTCCAAGGCGCATGCCCTCCCCGGTGGGGCTCTGTGGATGCCCTGCCCATGCCCGGCCTCCTTCTCACTGCCCCAGGCCCTCCTGCAGGGCTTCTTGGCAGTCACCTCTGCCCTCTGAGGTGTGGCCTTCCTCTGGGGCGGGTGCTGCGGGGTGCCACCACTGAGGGCCCCACGCCAGCCACAGCTCGTGCCGGCCACCGTTTCCCAGGTGCGGGGGCTGAGGCTGTGAGGGAGCCGGCTTGCTCAAGTTCACAAGGCTGCTGACTTCAAGCCCGTGAGCCTTCCCCTGAGGGGCTGCGTGTCTGTGTGTGTGTGTGTGTGTGTGTTAGGGGAGGATCCTTGAATATGAAATGATGCTCTGATCTGCAGGCTCCTTCTGTGCCTTAGGTCGGACTGGCTGCGCTGAGTTGGCCAGCGCGCCCTCACCTGGCCACACATAGGAATCGCAGCTGAGGTTTACCAGATGGCCAGTCGGCTGGTATCGGGGAGTATTTAGGAACACATAGCTAATGAATAGCCCTTGAGGAACCTCAACCTTGACCATGCCCTCCAAACGACACTTCTAGTGGGAGCAATAAGACTCAAAATCATTCTCGAGGAGATGTGGACACTGCCTGGGCCTAGTCTCCCTCTGGCCTCCCTTACACCTTATGCCTCCTCTTTCTACCTGTAGCCAGGGCACCGGAGAGGGTAGGGGCTTACCAAGAATGATGCCGTTGGGGGCAGCGGGAGGCTGCCAGATCAGTCGCACGGATGTGGTCCTCACCTCTGGGAAGAGGATGCCCATGGGCGGTCCCGGGACTGGAGGGGACAAAGGAGAAGCAGGTGGCGGTGCAGCTGCGGCTTAGCCCCTCCCCACGCCTGGCCCAGCTCCAGCAGAGGAGGGGGGCGGGCTGTGGGGGAAGGGCACACTCGGCTCAATGATCTCCTGTGGAGGGCTGCTCTGTGCCTGGCACCGCGATCCAACATGGGACACAGAGATGCTATCGGTGAGGCTTCTACCCTCAAAAATGGGCATTATTTGGTAGGAACCAGAAGGGACCAGGCTCCAGCTTCCTTTGGCCCAGTGTCCGTGTGCACATACACGTATGCGCACACACATGTGTACGGGCAGGGTTGCCCTCAGAACTGGGCAAGGGGCCTTGTCCTGGGCCTGTGCTTTACAAGGCACCACTCTGACTTCCGCCCGTAGGGTGAGTCGGCTGTGGGGCCCACCCTGAGCCCGAAAACCTCCTTTTCCCGCGTTTGCATGGGCTCGTTCCCCAGGTCCACCCTCCAGACTTGCACCTCTGGACCAAGGGAGGGCCAGGGGGCAGCTGTTTGGGGCATGTGGATGGAGACTGAGTGCCATGTGTCAGGGGAGAGAAGGGGAAGGGAACAGGGCACAGGGGAGGACGGGCAACTCTCTCTGTGCTGCCTCTTCAGAACAGAGAACCCCCAAAAGTCTTGAGATTTCTAAACTTGAACTTGGCCTCCCAGGTCAAGGCAGGAGGGTCAAACATATTGAATTTAACGGGTCATTAGCTTGATTTATAACTTTAGAATATGCAGACATATGGTGTTTGTGCTTCCTTTTGCACTCTTGCCTGGACCCCAGCAATGTTTGTGGTGGGCAGTCAGAGTATGTGTGTGGGGAGACGGGAGGGAGCCGAGGGCCTGTCGGTCAGCCTTTGACGGAAAGTTCTGCCGCAGGGATGAATGCCAGGCACCCCACTGGCATCGCTCTTTTGCAAATGGGACCAGGAGGCTCGTGCCCAGGAAGAAGCAAGCCTTTTCCTTGCACAGACCTTTACTCCAAGTGAAGCTGCCCCAGGCAAAACCCAAATCAGGAGGGGTGCCGAGTCTCTATTCCGTGTGCTTCCGTGCACACTCCGGAGAGTGTGCAAGAGACCGAAACCGATGTCGAACTGTCCTTGCCTTCCACTTCTTCCTCAGGGATGCACAGTCTGCGATGTGTATCCCCTTGAGGTGGGTCGGTGGCCCTCGGTGACCTGCCTCCCACAGGAGAAGCCTGATGCCACCGTTCCCTTTGAGGCAAAGTTTGAGCCCAGAGGGGCAGGGCCGGGCAGGCAGCAGGAAGAAGAGCTCCCAGCCTCCCCAGGCGCACAGGGATTCAAACTTACCATCATCCAGCGTCCGCTCCAGGATGGGAGGGTGGCTGGGGCTGCCGTCCCCGATGCGCGTGAAGGCCAGCACCTGGACCTCGTAGAGCACGTATTTGCCCAAGCCCGTGAGCTGGGCGCTGCGGGACGAGTTCCCTTCCACCAGCCAGAACCGGGGCTGGGAATCCGAGTCCTTCTCCTTATATATCACCTGCCAGAGCACAGCACAGGGAGTGAGGGCCTGGGGTCTGGGTCTTGCCTGCCAGCACCTTTCCCAAGTCCCATCCCTGGAGCGAGGCGGCAGGAATAGAGCCGGTGGACCCTGGGCTCCTTGGAGTGGCTCCTCGCAGAGACCTTTACTCAAAGTGAACCTGAGGGGCATGGGATGTGGTGAAGCTTGGGCTCTGGGAGAGCAGGGGACACAAAGATGCACTGGGCCGGGGAGCTGGAAGGTTTCTTAGGGAGCATTCAGCTAGGAAAACAGGCTCAGTGAGGGGGCACGACTTGCACAAGGTCACATAGCCAGTAGTGACGGAGCCAGGACATCAAGCCACATCTCCAAACCTGTGGGCCAGGCTGAAGCCTGTGGCTAGGTGCAGCTATGGGAGCAGTTCTAGAAGATGACGGGTACTGGGCCCATGGGCTGAGCGAGGCTGGGGCAGCCAGCGGGGCCTCCTGGGGGCTACGGGGATGGGTGGGGGCATTTCCCAAGGACCTGGGGCTCCCTGGAAGCCTCCAGCCCTGAGGCAGGATTCCTTGGTTGCCGTGCTGTGCGGACCACAGACGCCAGGATCTCCTGGGTGTCCACTCCCGAAGGCGGAGACGTGGGCCCCAGGGGTCACGAGGACAGGGCACCTTGGATGGGGATGCAGGCGACCCTGGAGCCAGGACTCACCTTGTAGCCCAGCACGAGCCCATTGCGGTCAGCCTCAGGGATCTCGCTCCAGCGCACCAGCATGCTGCTGGAGGTGGTGGCCAGCGCAGACACGTTGGTGGGGCCAGAGGACGGGACTGAGGGAGAGAGGGAGCGGAGAGCAGGAGCTCAGGACCCAGTTGGCCCTACAGGGGAAGAAGGTGTGACACCTGGTCCCCAAGTAGCAAATTATCCTGCAGTGATTCTTGGTGGCTCTGGAACATCGCAGATGCTGCTTCTGGCTTCCGAGTAGCCTCCCTGCTATCCTCTGCTTGGGCCAATGTGAGGATGAGGCCCCGTTTCCTGTCTGCGCAGCAGTGAGAGGGGGGGAGGGGCTGGGATGGGGAGGGACATCCCTTAAAAGGGGCCAGGAAAAAGCCTCAGAGTGGCGAACCACATGTGGATGCATGAGGGCTGCCTCAAGGCTGGGGGCTCATATTCTGTGGGTGACCCCTTGCCAGGGGCCCATGAGCTGCTGATTCTGCTTCTGGAATGTTCTGAGAGCTGAACCGACCTCCCCATCTCCGGTACTTTCAGGCACTACTGGGTGTCAGGGTTAAAGGTGAGGGCACAGACACAGGGGCAGTTTGCAGGGAAAAACTGCCTGGCTAACCTGAAGAGGTGGGGATGCCCCAGCCCCCCAATTTTGGGAGCTGGGGAACACGGCAACAAGGTCGGGCACTCTGCCGGGATGTTGAGCACGAACAGGAAAGTAAGCCTGGGCTTATTCTGAACAACAGCTCCAGCCTTTGTGCCCTTGGAAGGCCGTGAGGGCAGAGAGACAGAGGTGGGGGGATCCCCACCACAGGCTGTGGGGATTTGGGGGGCTGGCGCAAAGGCCACAGTACCTGACTCCCGGGTCCTGCCCATCACCGTCTGGCTCCAGGGCCCGCTCCCGATGGCATTGAAGGCCTGGACCTGGACGCGGTACTCTGTCCACTCCTCAAGGTCTTCGATGGTGTACTCACGCTCCACGCGGTCCTGGACCACGTGGCTCAGCGTCTTGCCATGGCCGTCTGCCCGGCTGTATTTGATCTTGTAGCCCACCGACTCGGGGTTCCCGTTGTATTCCATCTCCGGAAGAGGCTGCAGGAAGGTGAGGTCCAGAGCGGCCGTGAGGACAGGCCCGCCCCGTGCGGGGGACTATCTGGCTTGTGCACTCTCTTCCAGGGAGCCCTACAGGATTATCACCCCCACCATCCACCCCGTCCGTGCCCATGGGAGGTGCTCTCGCCGGGTGGGGCTCAGAATTTGTGAGTCTGTGTTTCTGGCGGCTCCCCCTGTCTCCCTGACTGTCTGTGCCAAGCTCCGAGGAGAGGCAACACCCATTCTTTGCTGTGCACATGGCAAACTCACTACCCGGCCAGGGCAGTCAGACTGGAGAGGTGACCCACAAAGCCCATCTGTCCAACAGGCTGGTGAGCACAGCACCTCTGGCCTTGGCTGTCTCTACCACTTAACTCCCTCGCTTGGGCTGCCACCACACACTTACTTAATTGCCTCTAACATGCCTGCTCTCAGCTCACGGCCGCCCTTGGAGAAGCAAGCGTGGGGGCACAGCGTCTCAAGCCTGGAGGAAGCACCAGTCACTGGCAGCCGTCCTTCCAGCAGGAGGCCTGAATCTCTCCTGCTCCGTTTCAGCCTCCTCCTTCTGGGGAGTTTCAGCCACGAGAAAAGACAGATCCCCTTCCTAGGCTGCTGGGGCTGCGGCTACTGGCTCAAGGTCGTTTGGATGAACCTGGGCAGTGTTGGTAAGCAATGGGGGTGTGTGCGTGTTGGGGGGACCTGTGACCTGGAGCAGGTGTGAGCTGCGGACTCAGCCTTCAGACTCTCTCCGAAGGAGGCAGAGCCGGCGCTGGGGCGTTCTGTGTCCCCGGGGGCTCCAAAGGGCCCATGGTCCACAGGCTCCCCACATTCTGACCCACCTCCTCCCGTTCCTCGGCCTCTGCCTCACTCCCCGCGTACTCACTGCCTCCTGCCAGCCCTGCTCCCACAGACACTTAGTGAAGCCGACCAGAGACCATTAAGACAGCAATCGATGGGCCTAGAGCGCACGCTTCCTTACCTGCTAGGGAAAGGTAACGGGCCGTGCACCATTAAGCAAGACTGGAAGTGCCTGGGGCCCTGAGCAGTGTGCCAATTGCCTTTTTATTCCTGCTCCAGCCCCCTGGGCATCTGTCAGTCTCCAGTCTTTTAGTGTTTGGAAACCGTAAAGTGAGCTGCAGGAGGAGGGCAGGGAGCCGGCCCGGAGGGGGCCAGAGCCTAGGAGGGAAGGGGCCGAGCGAGCAGTAATAGGAGCACTGCCCGTGGTGTGGGGGCCACCGAGCCGACGGAAGGACGGTTCTGCCCGGCGCTGCCCCCCGGGAGGAGACTTATAATCGTGAGACCGTTTGTCCAGGGCTGACGGTGCCATGGGCTCCTTCTACCAGGCGTCTGCCTAAGCGAAAGGGAAAGGGCTTTCCAGTCAATCCCACAGCATGGTGTTCTGCAAATGGTGTTTTGTACCAAGTGGTAGGAGATCTCATGTGGAAACAAAACCGAGTTGTGCGTGGCCAGACCGGCCAGTGAAGGGGGGGGGTCAGGCAGGCTCTTCCTAGCGCTCTCTAAGGAGAGGAGCCAGGCTGCGGGGTGCTGTTCCCCACATTCGTTTGTCTCCGAATTCCCATATGCTCCTAGCACCTCTTGGATGGCTGCTGTGTGGGGCAGCAGTCGGGAAAACACTGTCCTGGGGGGAACGGCACCAGGGAGACATGTTCGTTCCTGATCCCCAGAAGATGGGGTGGCAGTGTGCTCATTGGGTAAGGCTGTGGATTTCGGGGGGACCAGACTCCCCGGGTTGGGAAACCGAGCCCTGCTGTTAACTAGAGGATATGGGAGGATGTTGGCAGCGGCAGGTGGGTGGGACTTGGGCCAGTGATTTGACCACTCTCTGCCTCAGTTTCCCCAGCTGTAAAGTAGGGGCCCAGGATCACTCTGCTGTCACAAGCCTGTGGAGAGGATTCCAGGCCCGACTTTGAATAAAGTGCTCAGAACTGTGCCTGGCAGGAGAAAGCCCTCAGGATGTTCATATTATTACCTGGTGCAGGGTCACCTGGGGTAATGGCCCTCGACACGCAGCCCTGACCTGTGGGGATGGTCTCCCGCACCTGCCCTGCAACCTCAGAAACAACCCCTCACTCACGGACTTGGTGCAGGGGACAACTTACATCTGAACCCCAGGCCCACCACTTGGGAGCTGTGTGGCCATGGGCGAGTTCCTAACCTCTCTGATCCTCCATTGCCTTAGCTGTAAATTGGGGTCGCAATGTGCCCTTTGCAGGATGACCGGGAGGATTAAATGGAAGAAAACACATAAAACGCTTGGCACCTGGCAATGCTCACTCAACAGCATTTTCTAGTTCCTTCTCACAAAAGGCATTTGTTCACTCGCTGAGACTGAGTATCAGGCACCTTAAAGGTGCTAGGTGTAAAGAAAAGAGAAGGGAGCTGTGGGTATTCTGGCTAACCCCTGCTTTTGATGTGGCCCCTCGGAGGCAATGACCATAACAGGGTGACAAGGACCAAGGAGCCATCCTACCCCCACTGCCCTCGTGGGAATCTCACCATCCAGCGGAGCCACAGGCTGGTCTCACTGGCCGTGCGCAGGGTCACGTTGGCTGGGGCCATGTCAGGGGGTGCCTGGAGGGTCTGGATCTTTCTGGAAGGCTGGCTGGGTGGGCTGGTGCCCACAATGTTCACCTGGCGCATTCGGAAGCTGGGGTGGGGGAAGGGAGTGAGCAAGGTGATGAGGGCAGGACCCCAGGGCCAAAGCCTGTCCAGGTCTGGGCAGCCCCCGCACCCTGCCGTACCTGTAGTAGGTGAAGGGGTTGAGTTCGGGCACCTCCATGGAGCGGGCGTCGGGCTCGTTGGTGAGCTGGTGAACCAGCAGCCACTCCTCCCCCTCCCCAACCACGCCTACCTGGAAAAAGGAGACACTCTTAGACCTGCTCGGCTTGTGGGGCTCAGATGTTCTGTGCCCCAGGTTCTTGGAGATGAAGCGCTTCCCATGGAAAGCCTTGATTTCACCCCAGGGCTCACCTGGAGGGCCCCAAATGGGGTCACCACCTTTGCAGGCCCTGAAACATGACTTCAAGCATGACCCCGAGCCGTCTTGTGTCAGAATCTGGTGGAATGCTTGCTAGAAACCCACCCCAGGGCCCTGCCCTAGACCTAGCCCATCAGAACCCCTGGGGGGTGGTACCTGGGAATCTGGGTGTTTACCAAGCTTCCCAGGGGATTCTGAACACGCTGGCATGCTTCTCAAACCTCAGCGACATCAGAATCCGAATTTCTGGGGGGTGCGGCCCAGGCGTTGGAACTTATGGACGCTCCCTGCGTGCAGCCAAAGTGGAGACTCGCCACTTACGGGGCTGTGGGCTGCGCCTGTGTATTTCTGCAGGCCGGCCAGTCCCTACCCGCCCCACGGGAACTGGTGTGTGCGTGTGCACGTGTGCATATATGTGTGCATGTCTGTGACGCACGTGCGTGTGTGCACAGTGCGCAGGTGACGTGGAGGCAGAACCGGCCACGGTGGGCATTTTCGGTGTATTTGGCCACCTGACAGCTGCATGTGAAACCCCCACAGGTGTGAACACATGTATGGTGTGCTCTCAAGCACACGGGCGTGCCTGTGGCCGGCAGCAGGGCTTACCTGGGCCTCCACCAGCCAGCGGGAGATGGAGGTCTTCCCATCATAGCCCGGCCTGAACTGCAAGGTCACGGACCGGGGGCCGATGTTGGAAATGCCCAGGTTGGTGGGCGCCCCTGGGAGTTCTGGAAAACAGGGTGGGAAAGGAGGTGCACTGAGAAGGTCCTTCCACGTGGACTAGGCCTCTGGGTGGGGGGCTCTGTGTCACCCTTTCTCTAGAGGGCTGGTAGGAGGAGCTGGGCCGAGGCTCCCGCCCTCCGACAGTCTTCTTTCTGCATCTGTGGCTCTTTGTGTCCAGACCAGGGGCCCGAGGCAGGGTTGGGGACTAGGAGGGCCTCCCAGGGCCACAGGGAGGCTGACCGGGTGGGGGAATAGGAGCTGGGCATGCAAGGGCTTCCTGAAGCAATCTTCCTCTCCATCTACACACACAGCCCCTTTCAGCCCTCCCAAACCCAATCATGGCTGAAGAAGATCAGGAGGGCTGCGTGGAGGAGGCAGCCCCTAATTTCTGACCAGGAACCCTGGGATTCAGGATGAACAGAAAGAGGATAGATTCTGGAAGTTGGACTGTCTTGAGCTGGAATCTAACCCTACTGCTTCCATGCTGTGTGTCTTTGGGCAAGCCACCTAACCCTTCTGTGCCACAGTGGCCTCGTCAGTCAAATGGCGATGGTAATATCACCTACCTCAGGGATGTTGTGAGGACTAAATGAACCGATGTAGATTAATGTGTTATTATCAGCTGCGGATGACGGAGTCAGCTCGGGTGTCTCAACCATCTCGGGAGCGGGGTGGGGGGCCAGATTGAGGGATTCTGGCTGGGTCCCCTAAGCACAGACTACAGTCCCAGCCAGGACCATGTGGTGATCTAGTCCACCTCCCATAGATACGGATGGGGAAACTGAGGCACAGAGGGGACACTTGACTTGCTCGAGGTCGCAGAGCTTGGCAGAAGCAGGGCTGAGGTAGTTCTCAGCTTGCTCTTTATACCACACCAGCTTTAAGATGATTCCCATCTTATTGTATCCCTTTCCCAACCAACACTTCCACTGGCTGGGGTCCCATTTGGACTTTCTGGGCGACAGTGAGAATTCTTCCCCTGAATCAGAGATACCATTGCTCGATGCAGAACCTGGTGTGGGATGGGGGTGGATGAGATGGGGGGGGGTTCTCTGGGGGACTAGGCTTTTCTGAGAGCCCTGGGAGGGAGCAGCACTGAGTCCAGGAGCCTCCACCCAGAGACCTGGGATCATGAGATGTAAGCCTGCTCTGGGAGAAGCTCCAGGGACCACAGGCCCAAGGCAGGGAGAGCTCTGGGGGAAGCAAGCCAGTATTCCTGAGAAAAAGGGCACCTTCTAGGTCAGGGGGACCACGAGAGGCCAGGAGTCCTGCCCTGCAAGTGGGCACGCACCTGGAGGCACCCCGGAAGAGATGGTTGACGCGGACACCTGGCCCTGGCCCTTGGCGGTCATGGCGGCCACCTCGATGGTGTAGGTGGTGAGGGCGGTGAGGCCCGTGACGCGGTACTCCAGGGTCACGTTGGGCAGGTAGTGGGTCACGCGGGTGTTGGTTCGGTTATATTCCTCCCAGGAGATCCGGTACCCTGGGGAGAGCCCCCAGAGGTGGTGTGAGCTTGGCTGTGACCCAGCACTGGCTTTGGCCCTTCTGCCCTGCTTCTCCCTTCTTCACTAGTCTGGGTAGGGAGCAATGGGGCCGAGGGAGCTGGGAACTCGTGCTGGGGCCCCATGTGTAACTTGGGTGGGATGCCCCGGTTGGGTGGAGACTGTAGGAGGGAGCAAGTCATGATGGCGGCTGCTTGAGGCCTATGGCGGAGGACCTGGGACGTGCTACAGCGCAGAGGGGCTGAGACCCTCCTCGGAGAACTTCCTAAGAATGAGCGGTCTGCTGGGAGGTTCTGGATGGACATCAGTCCACAGGATGGACCGGACGACCCTGCCTCGCCCCCTGGCTCAGGAACACCCACCTGGAACCCTTACCTGTGAGGATGCCATTCTTCTCTCCTGGCTCTTGCCAGCTGACCTTCAGCGAGGTGTCCAGGATTTCACTGAAGCTCAGGTGTCCCACAGGACCAGGCACTGTACCCCAAAAGGGCCCCCGCCCCACCCGGTGCACATTAGAGCCAGACAGAGACCACTGTCTGCAAGACAGCCCACGGGGCTCCAGGGGCACCCTGGGACGGGAGACAAGGCGGGGATCGCCCCGGAGCTGGAGAGCTCAGCCTGGCTCTTGGGTGGGTGGGTGGTGAGGGGCGCAGGGACGGCAGGGGTTGGGTGGTGCCTACCATCCTCATGGGTGCGCACCAGCTGGGGGGTGCTTCGAGGCCCGTCGCCGGGAGTGGTGAAGCAAAGCACGGAGGTGAAGTACTCAGTGAACTTCTTCAGGCCAGACACGAAGCCCACATGGATACTGTCTTGAAAGTTGGGCCGGGCAGTCACCATGGTAACCTCCTCTTCCTGCTCCGGCTCCCAGGCAATCAGCTGGGGAGAGGCCAGCAATTCAGGCAGGGCAGCAAGAACGTTCCAGAAGAGGCCGAGCGCTCTCCCACAGGCTGGGCCAACCGACAGAGAGAGTCTAGGAGCCCAGCTCCCTAGGGTCCCTCCTCCCAGGGAAGGGATGACTGTGCAGACGCCCCCAAGCGAGGCGCACCCGTCCTTCTGGGCGTTCCCTTCGGTGTGCTGGTCATTTACCCATCAACTTACTCAGAGCGAGGCACTGGGCTGAGTGCTCCCCATGAGGGGTCTCTCGCCAGGGAGGTTTTTACCAAGATCGGCTGCATAATTTGCAGATTCAGTGCAAAATGAAAATGGAGGGTCCCCTCGTTCAAAAATGTTTTAAGAAATTCAAGGTGACGGCAGCCGAGCATTGAACAGAACAGGGTGGTGGTGGTGGTGGTGGGTCCACTCTGAGCGTGGAGCCCGCCCTGTGGGTGACAGATGAGGGCACAGGCTCAGAGAGGCTCAGCGACTCCCACTATACCACACAGCTAGCCGGGAGCTGAGGGGCTCTGACTCCAACACTGGGGCTCCTATGGCTTTCTCCGTCTGGGCCAGGCAGGGTCTCCCTCAGGGTTTCCCCATAGACCAGCCACTTCCGCTAGTCCTTTCAACTTGTTCCAAGCTGGGATTTCAGTCTGAGACCCGACCTGGAGGTGGGGTGTGGGCGAGAAAAGCCCCGTCTGGAAACGCAGCATGGCTTTTCCGTCTGACTTCCGCTCCGCACGCCCCACCTGTAACACACACGCTTCCCGCCTCCCCTGCTCTTCTTGCCTCTTGAACTGTCACCTCACACTCCTGCTTTCTGGGCCCGTCATCTGTCTCCAACAATGACAGCTGGTCTCAGAGAGTTCCTCGTTCATTTGAAGTTGATTAACTAGCAATTAATGGTGAAAAGCAACACTGGATGAGTTCTAATAAGCACGGGTATTCACAGATATAAAACAGTACCATGTTGATGTCTCCTGATTAACTCGCCCCTATAACAATGCTTCATCTTCTCCTTTTCGGGGCTGCATGTTTATAAAGGATGTTTGGAAATTTAATTGGTATTGTGAAAAGATAGCCTATAGCAAGTTAATTAGACACTAATTAGACCCTAAAAATACTAATCAGAAATACTAAGTGGCACTTAATAAGGATGTTAAATATCCTCCTTATTTTGGTTATCTTGTTTCAGAGCAATTAAATTGCCGAACTTCTTTGGAGTAGATTAAGAAACAAGTTTAATGTTTTAATTTAATTTAATTAATGTAAATTTGAATTAATTACGCCAATAGAATTAATTGTGTGGTGTGTTCCCCAGCATGTGCAAAATCTGGGTAAATATTATTTTATTGGGTTTAGGCCAATTATAATCACTACCGTTATTGCAGGAATAAAGGACAAAGAATATCTTTACAGGTGCCTTAAAACAACATCACCGGGAATTAGCTTCAAAAAATGACCCAGAAGGGCACAGGGTGTCGGCCATGTGGTTTTTCTGAATAACGGCTTCATCATTTTCGGGCTCCAGTCCCGAAGCCCAAGAGGGCAGCAGGACTGAGGAGGCTTCAAAATATTTGCTGTGAGCCACTTGTCATCCTCCAGCTGGGTCTGAAGAGGAGGCGTACGGTTAAGAGGCCTCTCCCTCAGGCCAGGAAGACTACAGACTTGCCTTCCGCACCTTCTGTTCCCGGAAAGGAAGTGGGCTCGGGCAGCCCTGGGGTGCATTCTGTGCTCCAGTGAACGCACCACAGGGCTGCCGTCTGATGAGCTCATACTCTGCACCGGACACTGGGGTATGCCCGTCGCCGAGCAGTCCTGTTGCACCAACACAGTGAGGACTGGACGGGCATCACTGCCCTGTGCGGTTGCCGGAAGGGAACTGAGGACTATAAAGGCTGAGGCCTGGTTGGTGCACATGGGCCTGCCGGGGGATGGCTTCGGATCTGTGAACCCCTGCCCCCCGCCTCCTGAAGACCCTGCATGAAGGCCTCTGCCTCCCAAGGTACGCACAGCTGCGGGGTGAGCATCGGGGTTTCTCTTTGCTGTCTGCATGCCTGTCCTTGTTAGCCAGGCTCAGCACTGATTTACTCTATCAGGCCCTTAGTCTCAGAGCCTAAGCAGACTGGGCCATTCTGAGCATGGCTGGGGGGTGTGGGTAGCAGCACCAGATCTAGGTTCCTGGGCCAGGCAACTCGCCTTGGAAAGCAGAGGGGGGGAAGAAGAACAGAACCCAGCTCTGCTACTTACTGTGTGACCCTGGGAAAGTCACTCAGCCTCTCTGAGCCTCAGGCTATTATCAGTGAGAGCTGCCTTGCTGGCTGCCAGGAGGAGGGGTGAAGTGATATGCCTTTTGTTTCTGGTGGAGGCCACGTGTTATGGGGATGAGAGGGTCACGGGGATGGGTATATATGGCCTGCTAGCTGCTGAAGTTAACAAAAAAGTAGAGGAAATTCTCTCTTTCCTTCTTCTTTTGTCTTTCCCTCTCTCTCTGCCTATCTCTTTGCATGTGCATGGATTCACACAGAACATTCTGGAAGGATATGCAGGACATTAACAACAGTGGTTACCAGGAGTGCGGAGAGTTTCAGGGTTGCCTGGGTGGGACAGAACCAGGCAAATGAGGACCTGGAGTGGGATGGAGGATTTCTGCTACATGTTTATCTTTTTACTTTTGTTGGTTTTTTAATCATGTAACTACGCTTCCTATTTGAAAAATTAAATTAAAAAAAGTTAAAAAATAATGGAAGGATTTGGCAGTAGTAGAAAAATTATATTTACATTTATCTGTTGATCCAGCAATCTCCTTTCTATGAATCTATTCCAAAGTGAAATGTGAAAAATATGAAAAGATATATGCACAAAGCTATTCACTGCAGGAATGTTTATTATAGTAAAAGGCTGGAAACAACCCAAATGTCATTGCTGGGGAGCTGACTGACCCAACTATGGGAAAGCCACATAATGGGAGTTCAATACAGATGTCAAAAAGGAACCAGGAATCTTTATGCTCCTATGGAGTGATCCCCAGGACATAACAAATAAGGCAAGATGGAGAAAGTGTATAGAGCAGGCTGTCATTTACCGAAGGAGGGGAGGACACACATTTATATATGTTTGCATTTGCTTCTGTTAAAGAGATGAAAGGAAAAACCAAACTAAACAAAAAGAAATCAAACCTACAGGGGAGGGAAAGGACCAGAATTCAGGCTGATTTTCTGTGAATTTACTTTGTATATTTAACTTTGGAACCATGTAAATACGTTCCATAATTATAGAACAAAATTAAATTAAAAAATCAATCCCTAAAAATCGAAACAAAATGAAACAAATGAACCTAACGGTGTATTGAGCTGTGGCAAACTCGACACGGAGAGATACTATTTCAAGAGACTTTGTAGCCCAGCCAGGGGAAGTACACCCTTAGCGGGATACACCCCAGGAAAGGAAAGTGCCGTAAATAATCTGACACGATCTTCGGTCATCCCCATGGTGGGATGACTGTTCTGAGACTGTTGTGGGTGTTTTGGGGAAAAAGTAGGCAGGTAATTACGTTGGTGTTGGAGGAACTGGATTTTCAGTAGGGCGAAAAGAGAGACAAAAGACCGGTAAGATGATTAAAGAGTTTATAGCCCTGAAATTGAGTTGGAAGTAACCGTATGTGTGTTATCTGAAAAGAAGGAGGAGGAGGAGAAGGAGAAGCATTTCCGAGCTGTTCATAAACAGAGCCTAGAAATGGCCTTCTCCTAGCATAAGGAGCACCTCCAGTGCCTAGACTGTGGTATCTATCATTCCCGACTGAAAAGAACAAGATTCCCTGAAGACACGGCTGATCCCAGGGACAGCTTGGACCACCCTTTCAGACTGCAAGGAAGCTCTCAGCCTCCCGGGGCCCTGTCAAAAGGACTCAGCAACCAAAGAGGCCAACAACGATGGGTCAATCTGGCATCAACACAAATAATAACAGCCGTCGGTTGAAACATACCAGATGTATTAAAAATCCTTGAGTACACAAAAATATACCAAGAATAAAACAAAAAGATACCCCCTCCCCCATCCAAACTCATCTGTCACTTTAAAAGATACTAAGGAACAAATTCATTACTCTGAGAATTGGTAAGTGATGGAAAAGGACTAAGCTTTGACCAGGCTTTTCCTAGACGAACTGGAACCTTCTAGGAACCAAAGAGTTGGTAAGGGGGAAATTAGTTTTATTGGAAAATGTTTCAGCTAATATATCAAGGAGAAATTATAATATTTGACCATCCTCATTTTGCAACCCTATTGAAATAACAGATCACACAGGGTGGTCAATGGTCACTGCATGATAGTAAGAGAGCCAGCCAGACTTTATGCCTTCTGATTTCAATGGACAGCACCATCTAGGAAATGACATTGGGGAAAAAACACAAAAGCATCAGACCTGAATCTGATCAAGCCTCTTGTTCTAAGTTCTAATTTACTGAGAATATAGCGTTCAGAGGCATGTGTTAAATGACCCCACAGAGAGGCAATCAGCAAAATCCAGGCTGTGGAAAATTCTATAGGGCAAATGATTAAGTTTCTTGACTAAATAAATCACAAGAAAAAAGAGAGAGAGAAAGGAGAGAGAGAATCTATAGATCAGCTGAGACCTAAAAAATACCCAACGAATCGCAGTTGTGCGGACCTCATTTGGGTCCTTAAGCAAATAAAGCAACGAGTCAAAGAAATGTGAGTGCTGACTGCATCTCCGATGACATCAAGGGGACTGTTGATATTTTTAGGCACGATGATGACAGTGCAGGGACTGTGGTTGTGCTTGAAACAGAGGCTTTATAATACTTCTTGGCAGAAGTGTTTATGGATGAAATGATATGATGGCCTGGGATTTGCTTAACAATATTCCAGGGCAAAGGCAGAGGGTTGGGGAAGAGACAGAACACATTTGGCCACGAGCTGGTGATTGCTGAAGCTGGGAGACATTAGGGTCTTCTAAAGTGATTATCGTGTTCCCTCTACTTTGGTGGATGCTTGAAAATTTTTATCAATTCAAAGGGGTTGGGGCGTCCATTCTCATTGGAGGGAACGCAAAGGCCACGCATTGCTGTTTTCTGTGACGCTAAAGGCCAAAGAAGCAAGAAACAAAATCCCTGCTTGAATCCATTTGTACTTAGGAAAAAAAAAAATCAAGGCATAGTTATTATTTTACAGTTAAATTATAGGACACATTTTTTCTTTTTTTTTTTTTTTAACTTTATCTATCTACCTATTTATTTAGAGAGAGAAAGAGTGCATGAGCAGGGGGAGGGACAGAGGAGAGGAAGAGAGAGAATCCTTTAAGCAGACTCCCTGCTGATCCCATGACCCTGAGATCATGACCTGAGCTGAAATCAAGAGTTGCACGCTTAACTAACAGAGCCACCCAGGGGCCCCTGATGCATTTTCTTTTTAATGTAAGAACAGGTGTAGGCTCTGAAGTTTGAATCTGAGCTTTGCAGTTACTCTGACTTTGAACAAGTTACTTGCCTCCCATGCCTCAGTTTCCTCCTCTGTAAAATAGGATGAGAGTAAAAGACTTCCTTCTTCTGAGAGAAGAATGTGAGTCAAGCCTCAGCATCCTGCCGGGCTTGCAGCGAGCGCCCTGCCAAGTGTGAAAGTGCCCTCCTGCGCTCAAAATATCTGGGCAGTTCATTCCCGCGGATTTTTCTAAGGGACCAGCCACTGGTGCTGGGCACCAGGCAGACCTGGAAATCAGGCGGGCTTCTGCAGCCTCCTCCTGGTCCGTCTGGGTCGTTGCCTTGATGGTTCTAGCCACTTGGCCCGCCAGAAGCCATCTGCCTTAGACATTTGCAGCCCAGCCCCATCCTCCCCACCCCCAATTTGTGAAAGAAAACTTAGAATTGGCAGCAAGAAGCTAATTGTTCCCAGCTCAGCTCCTCTGCTTCTCAGCACTAAGCGAGACTCCTTCCCTCCCCTGCCTCCCCCCAGAGTCCCAATTAGGAGGCTTTTCTGGCCAGCCAGCCAGCCAGCGTTCAGCTGCAGCCCCCTGCCCCAGGACAGCCCTGCTTGGCCCTGGCGCCCTGCCTTCCTGGGAGCAAGGGGGCTGTAGTACGGCCGTACCCGGCTCTAGACCATCCCCCCTTTATTTGCGACACCAGCAGAAAGTTCTCTTAGTGATTTAATCTCAGTCCCTTTCTGCTCAAGCCACCCCCTTCTCGCAGGAATAACGGCTAAGGCTGCGAGTCCTAGAAATCATCTTGGTTGTGTCCCGCACGTGCACACATAGAACAGAGCAAGTGCAGGAGCCTTCTGGAAGTGTCGGCGGTCATCACCAGGTCACCAGATCCCTGGGCTCAAAGCCAAAGCCTGTGCTTTTTCTTCACGGCCCGCTTCCCAGTGGCACACCCCCCAAATGCACTGTCTCTTCTCCCACATCTGGAGGGGGCCAACCGCATCCTCCCACCTGCCCCAAGCTGCACACCCCGCGTGTGCTGTACAATCTGTCTTCTGTTCTCTTAGGGGAGGGAGCAGAGACCCAGGCGTGGGAGCAAGGTCTGGGATCTCGGAGGGGATGGCTGAGAAGCCCTAACTTGTAGCGCCGTTACAATGACAACAGATTTACCACTGCCGCCCCCCACCCCCCGTTACCAATACCAGCAGTACTGAATGACACCTACGACCATTACTGCTATGATAGTTGTCATGGGCTGACCTGTGTTCCCCCCCAAATTCATGCGTTGAAGTCCTAGCCCCCGCGGCCTCAGGATGTGACTGTATTTGGAGAGAGGGTCTTTAAAGAGGCAGTGAAGTTAAAATGAGGTCAGTAAGGTGGGCCATAGTCCAGCATGACTGGCGTCCTTACAAGAAGAGATTGGGACGCACGAAGAGGAGGGACCACGTGTGGGCACAGGGAGAAGGGGGCACTTGCGTGCCAAGGAGGGAGGCCTCAGAGGGGACCAGCCCTGCCCAAACCTAGATCTCAGACTTCCAGCCTCCAGAAGTGGGAGGAAAGAGATTCTTGTTCCGCCCAGACCGTGGCCCCTGGTTAGGGCCGCCGATCGGACGAACACATCTCTACCGTCACTACGATCACCTGCACTCACATGTGTGTCACTGTGCTCCACGAATTACGAATGTTACCTCATTTGATCCACACGCAACCCTAAGGAGTAGGTGTTATTACCATCCTCACTCACAAATGAGGGAAGGGGAGTTTATTTGGTTCCCCGGCAGCTAGAACGGTGCACACAGGAGCGCTCGATAAACATTTATCGAAGGAGCCAGGCTCAGACAGATTGCAGGATGTGTCCAGGGAGCCAGCGAGAGGCAGAGCCAGAGCCAGGATTCTAACCCACACCTGTCAGGGTCCCAGTCCCGTGCCCTTAACCACACTCTCTGTGGGGTCGAGTACAGCCCAACGACACGTGTGCTCTAACAGAGCCACAGCTTAGCAGGAAGAAGTGGATTCTGGATTTTTCTGAGGCCATGGCTGTGCCCAGTTGTTCCTGAGCCCAAAACAAATCCGATTTTGCTTATGACCCAGTCTCCCCAAGAAAGGTCCTCTGCACCTTGTCACAGGCTGGGCGGTGTCCAGACCCCCCTCCCCCAGCCTGGAAGGGGCCAGAAAGAGAGCCCGCACACGCTTCACCTTGATCACGTGTCCTCTGCTTGGCTTGAACCAATGATTTCAGAAGCACAGGGGTTCCCTCACCTGCTCCCCGCTCCTCGGCTTACGGCCTCCCTCACAGAATCCCCAGCCTTCCTCTTGGCACAGGGAGAGGCCTCACGTACCTTGTAGCCCTGGTTGATGCCATTGATGAACTGGGGGCTGGGGGCATTCCAGGTGAAGCGGATGGTCGTGGAGTTGGTGGCTTCGGCGTGCACGTTGCCAGGAGGGACGGTGGGGACTGGAGGAGAGCAGAGGGATGGGGTGGGGGGTGGTGCAGGGGGCAGAGTCAGTCTTGCCCAGTTAAGTAGAGAAAACACAGGGATGGGGTCTGCAGACCCTGCTTTGCCCCACCCCCTCCCCCCTTTGCTTTGTGGACTCGAGGCCCCCTCTTTCTCTCCGTTAGTTTGGGTTTAATAACACTTGCCTGACCCATCTCACAGGGTACCAATAAACAGAAGCGATGGAGGGGAACGTGCTTGGGGGAGGTTGTTACGTACAACGCTCGACGTGAGCCCTTTCACGATCCAGGTAACACGGACTCCGCAGAAGGTCCCTGTACCCCTGAAGCTTCTGCCTTCATCATGCACCCCCACAACTCCTCTGCCCCTCGGTACCCTCTCGTCCTACGGGGTGGCCAGGCACAGCGGGCAACAGCTCAGGACTCGGGGAAACAGGTGCCGTGGCCGAGGCAGGACTGGACAGGTGCGGGACTGGACAGGTGCAGGACCGACAGGCGCAGGCCAGGGAGGGAGAAAGAGAAGCACCAGCTCCCCGCGGTCACGATCCCCACCCACCTCCCTGCAGAGTCCACTCGGTGACTTTGCTACTGTAGACACCCAGCCCGGCGCTGTTGTAGGCGGCCACCTCGATCTCGTAGTTGGTCCAGATGATGAGGTCCTCCAGGAGCAGGTTGTTGACGTCAGCGTCCGTGATGTTCTTAAACTGGTACCCGACGGGCAGCCCGGCCAGGCAGTACCTGGGGGGAGGAAGGCAGGATGCAGCGGGACGGCACACCGGAGTCAGCCTGCTGGGTGCGGGCCCAGGAAACCGCGTGTGATGGTGCGAATGTTCCACACCCGTGCCGTCCAATAGGACAGCCACTCGCACGCATGGCCGCTGAGCACTTGAATTGAGGTTGGTGCAGCTGGGAACGTGTACTTTTATTTATCTTAAATTAAAGAACCACAGGTGACCAACGGCTACCTCCCCGTACAGCACAGGTCTAGAGGACTGTCTGTTCTTTTTGATGGGGTTGGACATTGGAGAGCTTAGCTGACCACGGACGCTAAGAGTTTCTGGGCAGATGACGTTGGTCTCACCTTGGAGGGGTCCTTGATGGAGAGCCACGTCCCAGGGTTGGGCTCATGTTCTTTGTCCCTCCAAAGGAGTGGCTCCCTCCTTTGACAGTGACTCACTTTAGTGGGAGAAAAACCTTGAGCTACACACTCTACACGTGGTAATACACAAGTGGGGTCTGTATGGGCAAAATCTGGGGGGATGGGCAGCTCATAGGAGAACCACAACGCTTGCGTTATTGGAAAATTAGAGGCCCCAGATGATTTTAATGTGTTACAAGACCCCATAGCGGCGGTTCTCAGAGTCTTCCCATGCCTCAGAAATACTCAGAAGGCTTGCTGAAACACAGGTTGCTGGGTCCACCCCAAAGTTTCCCATGATCAGGGGTAGGACCTGAGAGTGTGCATTCAAATGGAGGCCGCTGCTGGTCTAGGGATCACCCTTTGAGGACCACTCCCCATTAGCGTTCACCGAAAACCCACAACAAAATTAATGGATCACGAAGCAAAGTCAACAACAACTCCTTCCGGATCTGGGGCATCCCAGTGCTGGGAGAGCGAACACATACGGGCAAAGAAACGTGCATTTTGCAGCCAGCCAGAATTCCGAATATCGATGGACGCTCAGTAGCTTCCATTTTATGCTAATTTGAATTTACGACACCAAATTAGTAGCACTTCATAACGGAGTTTGAGGTTACCAGGGAAGTACCCTCGGTCAAGTATAGACATGAAAGTCTTCATAACTGGGCCTCATTTTGTAGTAAGGACGAAAGGAGGTCCACTGTTTGACCAGTCCTTGGCGCAGTAGTTGGCTTCAGATGGAGTGCTCTTGGTTTTCCGGGTGGTTGGACCCTTGGAGAGTTACCCGTCTCCCTGTGCCCTATTCGTGGAGCCCTGACATGTGGCCAACCTGCCCATCCACACAGCCTTGAGGACATCACACCGTGCCTCCTCTTTCAAGCATTCCCATTAGTTCCCAAGGCTCTGCCTTCTGGAAGTTCCTCTCTATGTCTAACCTGAGTCCTTCCTACCAGAGCAAAGTCATTTCTTGTTGCCTGGTCCTTGTGAGATGGAAAAGGACCTACCGTGACTTGGCTGTTTTCTGATCTACTCCCGACGCTCCCTTTAAGTCAGGGCTGCCCTCCTTTCCCGGGGCGAGGGGAGGGGACACCTACCTGATGATGTAGCCCTTGAGAAGGCCATTCTGGTGACTCTCGGGAGGTGGCTGCCACTGGATCATGATGGACTGATTGGTCCGGCCGCTGGCGATGACATTCTGTGGAGGGGCTGTGGGGGGCTCCTCGGGGAGGGAGACCCTGGACATGAAAACATAAGAGTGGGTGGACCTTTCCACTCTTCGTCTCGAGGGCAAATACAGGAGTCTGATGGGATACAAGGAGGCTGCTCTGTTCCCGGAGTACTCTGCACAGCTGCTGTGTGCTTTTGGGCAAGTCACTTAACCTCTCTGAACTTGTTCCTTTATCTTTTAAAGGAGTATAATAAAGCTCCACTTGCCTGCTTTCTAAGACTGGTTGGGGCTCAAAGGACACCATGTATGGATGAATTCTTTTTTTTTTTTTTTAAAGATTTTATTTATTTATTTGACAGAGACAGAGATAGCCAGCGAGAGAGGGAACACAAGCAGGGGGAGTGGGAGAGGAAGAAGAGGATCACAGCAGAGGAGCCTGATGTGGGGCTCGATCCCATAACGCCGGGATCACGCCCTGAGCTGAAGGCAGACGCTTAACCGCTGTGCCACCCAGGCGCCCCTGGATGAATTCTTTTAACATACCGCGAAGCCCCAGATGTGTATGTCGTCTGTGCAGCTGAGGGACATGCCTCAGTTTCCTGGATGTCAGAGAAGTTGCTATGGGGGGCTGATGATGTCCTGAGTCCTCAGGTATTTCAGAAGCAGGAGTGTTAATAGTCACTTCCCACTTGTAGGCTGGTGGTGCCATGTGACGAGGCTTCCTTTTCTGCCCAGCTGAGACCCGGGGTGGGGCAGGGCAGGCCGGGTAAGGCTGGGCAGGCACGTTGGGCGGGGGGGAGGGGCAGGGGGCGTGCATCACCCGCTTCCAGAAGCGAGCATCCCTGCATTTCTTTCTCTGGCCTTGCTAGGGGACGCAGTGTTCCATTCCGGTGTATTGTTTGCCTAACTGACATGCATCCATTAGAACCAGAAGTTAATTATTTTTGATGGATGTCTCTCCCTTTCAGTTTATTTTTATGTTTTTGCTTTCTGACGGATAGCTTTCCAAAATGTACTGCGCACTCCCATGTCTTTGTAAAGCCGGTGAGCGAGGGGGATTTAACCTTTTTCTTTGTGACTCGGGGCTATTAGTGTGAAGATTCATCAGGAAGATGAATCGGGGCTTGAAGTGAAGCCCAAAGACCTGGAGAAAGTGGAGGGGGTTTCCCTACACTTGGAGGCTTTCGGTTGTTGGGATTTTGTAGTTCTGAAGGGCTGGGGCCACGTCCACTCTGTTCCCTGCACCCCTGCTGGTCTACCCACGACCTGGCACATAGTAGACGTTCGACAAACAGCAAGGGAACAAATCCTGTTGTTGCCCTCCCTGCCGCCTCACTTTCCTGTTCGGGTGTCATGACCCCTGTGGCATTCCCCCTCGTGAGAGCCGAACGACTCAAGCTCACTGGAACTGTGGCAGAACCAAATGTTCGATTTAAGCCAGAGGTCTGCATACACACACCTAAGAGAATCTTTTAAAGAGCCAAGTACATTCTTGGTTCCTTTGTAAAAATATCAGTTGACTATATATGTGAGTGTTTATTTCTGGGCTCTCTATTCTGTTCCATTGGTCTAAGTGTCTATTTTTATGCCAGGATCATGCTGTTTTGATTACTACAGCTTTCGAGTATAGTGTGAAATCACGAACTGCGATGCCTCCAGCCCCGCTCCTTCTCAGGAGTGCTTTGGCTACTCAAGGTCTTTTGGGGCTCTGTACACATTTAAGGATTTTTTTCCCCTAAATCTGCGAAAAATGCCATTGGGATTTTCACGGAGATTACACTGAATTTACACATGGCTTTGGGTTAACACGGACATTTTAATAATAGTAATTCTTCTCAGTGGGGAAAGGACAGTCTCTTCAATACCTGATGCTGGGAAAACTGGACAGCCACATGCAGAAGAATGAAACTGGACCCCTATCTTACACCACTCACAAAAATGAACTCAAAATGGATTAAAGACTAAAACGTAGGACCCTAAATCATAAAACTCCTAGAAGAAAACATAAGGAAAAGCTCTTTGATGTTGGTCTAGGCAGTGATTTCCTGGATATGACACCAAAAGCACAAGGACCAAAAACAAAAGTAAGTAAGTGGGACCACAGCAAACTGAAAAGCTCCTGCAGAGCAGAAGAAACACTCCTCAAAACGGAAAGCCAACACATGGAATGGGGGAAAACACCTGCGAACCCTGCATCTGGTAAGGGACTAATATTCAAAATATATAAAGAACACATACAACCCAATAGCAAAAAAAGAAAAACAACCCAATTTAAAAATGGGCAGAAGCTCTGCAACGGCATTTTTCCCGTGAAAACGCACAGATGACCAACAGGCGTGTGCAAAGATGCTCAGCATGACTCGTCATCAGGGAAAGGCAAATGAAAGCCACGATGAGATATCCCCTCACACCTGTTCGAGTGGCCATCATCAAAAAGACAAGAGATAACAGATGTTGGTGAGGATGTGGAGAGAAGGAACCCCAGGGCACTGGGGGTGGGCATGCAAACTGGTGTAGCCACTGTGGAAAATAGTACGGCGGTCCCACAGAAAATTAAAAATAGAACTACCGTAGGATCCAGCTATCCCATTTCCGGGTATTTATCCATCCAAAGGAAATGAAAACAGGATCTTGAAGAGATATCTCCACCCCCATGTTCACTGCAGCATTAGTCACAGCAGCCAAGACATGGAAACACCCGGAGTCTCTGTCCATGGATGAGTGGATTGGGAAGACGTGGTCTATGTATACAGTGGAATGGTATTCAGCCACGAGAAGAAGGAAATCCTGCCATTTGTGACAACATGGATGGACCTTGAGGGCATGATGCTAAGTGACATAAAGTCAGATGGAGAAAGGTAAGTCCCGTATGATTTCAGTTATACGTGAAATCTAAAAAAACCGGACTTAAGAGAACCAGACAGGAGAGTGGTAGTTACTGAGGGCCAGCGGGTGGGGGAAATGGGGAGATACTGGTTGAGGGCACAAATGTTCAGGAATAAGATTAGTAAGTTCGGGAATCTGAATAGAGCACGGTGATTGTAGCTAATAATACTGCATCATATACTTAAAAGTTGCTCAGAAAATAGACCTTAAATGTTCTCACCACAGAAAAGAAATGGTAATTTTATTTTACCAACACTGCGGCGGTAATCCTATTGCACTAAGTGTATCAAAGCACGTTCTCCACCTTAAACTCGCACCATGTTATGCGTTAATTGTATCTCAATAAATCTGAAAGAAGAAGAAGAAACCTAAAAGGGGAAAGAGGAGCACACAGCTTGGGTGCATGGGATTTGCGCTGCTGTCACTCTGACCTTTCATCCTACAGGGCTGAGGTGGCCAGAATGGCCTCCTACATAAGTGGGTCTTACCGGGTGATGTTTGAAAATGGATGACCCTCTGTTTTCACTTAATTTTTCATTATTTTGTAAAATCTTTGTTGAACGCTTAACAGGACCTGACATCGTGCAAGTCACTGCATACAGAGACCCGTGTGGGTCCCGTGGCACACTTACACCTCGGGTCCACGTGACAGTGATGGCGCCCGTGAGGAGCTAGACCGGAAATGAGGTAGTCTTTGAACGTGCCCAGCTCCCAGGGAGAGGGACCACTAACCCTGGTGGGTGCTTGTCCCACAACAGGCACTGCTCACAGTGCCTCCCGTGTCACCTCCTGTCATCCTTGCGGCGTCCCTGTGAGGAGGAGTGAGTAACGCTGCCCCATTCTACAGATGCAGACACGGAAGCCCACAGGGCCAGGGAGGTGGCGGCCAGGGTCTGCGCACAGCCAGCCCCACGCTGCCACATGGGACTCAGCCCCTCCCTCTGATGGAGTCACCCACACCCCTTCTGGAAGAACACCTGCTCCCCTCACCTCTCCGTGTCCTTGCTGAACTGTCCCTTCCCCACGTCGTTGACTGCACAAAGGCGGAACTGGTAGGAGCGCGCGGGCACCAAGCCCTTGACCATCACTGACGTAGCCTCAGGGTCCACACTGGCCAGGAGCACGGTCCAGGGGGCATCTACGAGGACAGAGGGTAGAGGCGGAGGTGGACATCCTGGGAGGCCACGCGCCTTGCCCCCATTCCAGCAGGGGCCCAGCCCAGTTTGGGCCAGCAGAGGACAGCCTCCCCCACTCGGTCCATGAGAGGCTGGTCACATCATTTTTCTGGGTCCCCTTAGTCCAACTGTCCCAGGCGGCTGCAGCGCCCTGGGGAGGAAGCAAGGGCTCACAGGAACTGAGATGCACGTGTCTTTCCTAGCTTTTATTTTTTTCCCCTCAAATTGATGAGCTCCAGGCAAACTGTATTTAAAACACCATTCAAACAAGGCCTGCTAATTTTGGAGTTCACAGCTTGGGGTCTCGGAGGATAAAAAGCAAAAAATCGCCACCGCTGGGAGGCTCTGGAGTGGCAGGTCCCTGAGCCCCGCCCCTCACACGTGCCATTGTGTGCAACTGTCACAATGACCGGGGCGGGGGGACACATGCCAATGCTCATTTCGCAGGGAAGCTGGGGTTTCCAGAAGGTTTGCTCAAATGCACGAAACTGGGAAGCCGGGGAGCTGGAGCCTGGCCCCGGGCCGACTCCCAGAATCTGTGCTCCCAGCTGGCTGGGGCGGGGAGGCTTACTGTTCTCCGACATCTCCAGGACGTAGCGGAGCAGGGGGCTGTTGCCATCGAAGGGCTTGGCCCACGTCAGGTTGATGGCCCGCCTCTCCGCGGTGCTGAGGGTCGCCACGGGGTGCTCGGGGGCGTGAGGCAGCTGCCTGGAGGAGAGAGATGCGGTGGGGCCACCTGTGAGGCCTGGGGTCAGGGACACACAGGTGCCCAGGGCTCAGACGGAACGTCATGGTACCTTGTGCTCAGCCATACAGCTCGGCCTTCGGGCCATCTACCTGGAGGCTCTTCTCTCTGGCTTGGGGGCCCCCTGTCCAAAGCCATACCCAGACTCCCCTGATCTTAACAGAGGGCTTAACTGAGCTGGGGGGAAGGCCCTGGAGGAGGCTTGGGTGTGTCCCCAGAGGGGAGCAGACCCAGGTCACACGTGGCCCCGGGCATCCGCCAACAGAAGTCTCCCATTGCTGCCTGTACCCCCTTTGCTGGGGGGGGGGTGCCCTCACCTGACACGCAGGTGGGCACTGCGAGAGTCATTGCCTCCGGCGGACAGCACCCGACAGGTGTACGTGCCGATGTCCCCCGACCACGTCTGTGAGATGTGCAGGGAGCCGTTTTTGTCAAGACGGATGCGGGGGTTGTTCTCGGTGCCCAGGGCGGCCCCATCCTTCTCCCAGACGTACCTAAGGGTAAGCAGCAGTCAGTAAAGAGAGTTCGGGAAGCAGGGGGCGCTGCTGGATCTGGAAGAGAGCCCAGAGGTGGCAGGGCACTCCCCAGGAGACACGGGCCGCCAGGGCTGATCCTGGGCGGCAGCATGGCAGGGGGGGCACCCACGCAGCCCTCCGTCCCTGTCGCAGGGTGCTCTGTCCAGGAGGGTTAGCGCACGAAGCCATTATATCTCCACTTCAGGTCTAGGTCAGAGCCGTGTTGCTTTTGGCCAGAGGCCACGGCCAAGCAGCCAGCATGAAAGAGCCGGCGAAAGGTAATCTTCCGAAGAGGTTAAAAGATTACAGCTGGAAAAAGAATGAAAGTTTCCGCACAGACTACATTTTGGAATTAGTTTTATGAGGGGAATCATGAGATCAATGCATCACTGTGCCAAATTGACTTTAGTGTCCAAAAAATCACTTTAGCTTCGGTCAGTCAGTACAAAGGGGGACTTGAGAAATTACACACATGCCCGTGCCTGACAATAAGACATATCTCCTCTGGAATGATCCTGGAGGAAATACAACTATTACTGTCACCCACGTCACGTGGGGTGCCAGCTCCGGGGAGCACGCCATGCTGATGCCCCCTGCCCCGGGCAAGGTCAGCCAGGGCGCCGGGAGCCAGGGCAGGGAGCAGGAGAGGGGCCGAGCGGCTTTGCACACGACCCGTCCCTCGCTCAGCTGGGGACTGTGTGGCCTGAGCCATGAGGTGTTAGAACTATTTGTGTCAGAGAATCTAAGACTGTTAGGGAGGATGGGCCTGTAATATTTTTAAGCTAAGTTTAAAAAAAAATCAGAAAATTGCAACTACAAATAGGAAAAAAAAAATGTAGGGCAAGAGAACTGAAAAGCTTTCCCATCATGGGTAACCAGGAGTACCATCTGAACATCTCCCTTCCAGACTTTTCTCCCCTGCTCCAAGGGGCATCGTACCACACTGCTGCTCTGTTCTGGATTCAGACTCCCTGGCCCACTGCTGCCTTGGCCACTTAGCAACTTCGTGATCCTGGGTATGTTTGTTTAGCCTCCCTGTGCCTTTGTTTCCTCATTTGTGGTACAAGGAAAACTAAGACCACGCACCTGCTAGGGTTGCTCTAAGGATCGTGTGAGTTCATATAAAATGCTTCCGGTAGAAGTTAGTCATCATTTTGTACTGCAACTGTTCCAGCACATGGAGGTAAACAACGGCCATCCGTCCTGATTCAAAGCTGCTCTTCCCACCCGACAAAGTATCATCAACTCCTTGTAATGGGACGCTTCCACGCCCTGGTTTTTATCGGCTCACAGTGCGTCACATACCGTCGCTCTGGGACTGCTCCCGCCAGGCTGGGCGGCCGGGGCAGCTCCTTGTTTTCTGATATTATAGTTAATGCTGCGAGGAACATCCTTGCAGCATATTTTCATACATTCTAAATCATTTCCTCGAGGATAAATTCTCAGCGGTGAAATTGCTGAGTTAAATTTTAAGCCTTTTTATATACATTTACAAATTGTCAGAAGTAATCACCTTCAATTCATCTCCGTAGCTAGAAAACAATCATCTTTGCCAGCGCGGATGGCATGCGTAGAATTCTACTTAAAAGCAAATCTAGGTACAGAGAGCAATTCCTGCTTAAGAAACAGCCCACGGCAAGCAGACGTTCTTTGCCCCAGGACGTGGTGTTTGAGGAAGGGTGTATCACCACCTGTGGAGCCTTTGCACCCAAACAGCTAAGCCTGAATCTAACCAGCCAGTTACTTGAATCTAATCAGAAATACAAGGGATAGAAGAACAAGCGTACGGCACCAGAAAAAGTAGCTAGCCAAACCCAGGATGTGAGGTCTTCTACAGTAGGGGGTCAGCAAACTGCGGCCCCCTGTTTGTTTGTGTAAATAAAGTTTTATTGGAACACAGACATGCCCATTTGCTTGCATACTGCTTGTGACTGCTTTTGCATAGCACAGCAGACTTGGAGAGCTGTGACAAAAGCTATCTAGCCCCCAAAGCCTAAAATATTTACTCTGTCCCTTTATAAAAAGAGTTAGCTGGATCGCTGTCCTATAGAACCTGGTTTCTCCCACTAATTAATCGCAGGTAAATGAAGCAGCAATGAAACCAAAAATGAAAAGGAGGGGGAGGGGACTGTGTAGAACTAAGGAGACACACCAACCAAATGCCACGTGTGGACCTTGTTTGGGCTCTGAGTTAAACCAACTAACTTTTAAAAGGACATCTTTCAGACAATCGGGGATGCTGTGATATGGTATTAGCAGACACCACGGGATGGCTCATTGTGCTCCGTGCGACAGGGACATGGTTGTTACGCTTAAAGAAAAGTCCTTTTAAGTAAGAAATGCACATTGACATATTTGAAGGTGAAATGACACGCTTGAGATTTGCTTTTAAAATACTACAGTGAAAAATAAAGTGTCTGTGTGTGTGTGTGGTGGGGGGATGGGTAGGAGGAACCAGCTAAGCCAAACGTTGACAATCACTGAGTCCAAGAGATGGGTACCTAACCAAAGATACGAATGTAGGGGCGCCTGGGTGGCACAGCGGTTAAGCGTCTGCCTTCGGCTCAGGGCGTGATCCCGGCATTACGGGATCGAGCCCCACATCAGGCTCCTCCGCTATGAGCCTGCTTCTTCCTCTCCCACTCTCCCTGCTTGTGTTCCCTCTCTCGCTGGCTGTCTCTATCTCTGTCGAATAAATAAAATCTTTAAAAAAAAAAAAGATACGAACGTAGTGATCCAGAGGGGCACCTGCACCCCAATGTTTATAGCAGCGATGTTCCCAAGAGCCAAACTGTGGAAAGAGCCCAGATGCCCATCGACAGATGAATGGATAAAGAAGATGTGGTGTATGTACACAATGGAATAGTACTCAGCCATCAAAAATGCAATCTTGCCATTGCACTGACGTGGATGGAACTACAGGGTATCATGCTAAGCGAGGAAATAAGTCAATCAGAGAAAGACAATTATCATATGATTTCACTCATATGTGGAACTTAAGAAACCAAACAGAGGAGCATAGGGGAAGGGAGGGAAAAATAGAACAAGATGAAGTCGGGGGGGGGAGACAAACCATTAGAGACTCTTAATCATAGGAAATAAACTGAGGGTTGCTGGAGGGGACGTAAGTGGGGGGGATGGGGTAACTGGGTGATGGACATTAAGGAGGGCCCGTGATGTAATGAGCACTGGGTGTTATATGCAACTGATGAATCACTAAACTCTACCTCTGAAACAAATTATACACTATATGTTAATTACTTGAATTTAAGTAAAAAAATAAAAAAGAAAAAAAAAAAAGAGATGGGTGCGTAAGGCTTAATGATCTGGGTCTCTCTGCGCTATGCTTGAAAATTTCCACAGTAGAAAGTTAAAAAAAAAAAAAAAAGTAGAAAGAAAGAAACAACTCATGAGTCCATTCAATTCAGGGTAGACACTTTCCAAAATCATCTGTAATTATATCGCTGGCTATTAAACAATTTTGATGAGCAATTTTCAGGCCTCCTTTCAGCTTTAAATAATATTAGATAGTCCTCAGGAAATCAAAGAAGTATAAAAATATTTAGTTACAAGGACATTCATCATGATGTTTCCTTTTTTTTTTTTTTTTAAAGTAGGCTCCATGCCCAGCACGGAGCCCAACACGGGGCTCGAACCCATGACCCGGAGATCAAGACCTGAGCTGAGATCAAGAGTCAGATGCCCAGTTGGGCCACCCAGGTGCCCCGTAATGTTTCTTAATATTAGAAAAAAATTGAGAAACCATCCAAATATCCAACATTAGGGAACTGGTAACAGAAATTACGTTACATCCACACAATGGATGAGTGAATAACATATAATGAAGTTTGTGCAAGAATATTTATCGACAGGGGAAGACATTCACAATGGGTTCTTAAGGGAAAAAGCAGACACAGAAACTGTGTTTCTAGGTGTTTTATAAATGACACTCTAATATTATTATCTCTAATTGAGAGAAACAGATAAACCTATTTTTCTTCTTTTTCTCTCTCTCCCTCCCTCCCCATTTTTTGGGGGCTTATCTGCATTTTCTGTATTTTCCTCCTGAAAAGGATATCTATAAGCTGTATAATAAAAAAAAGCCAATGGAAATATTCACTAGTATTGATAGTGGACACAAGTGGACTGCTTAGAGTTAGTGTAGATCTGGGCTCAGATACCGAACAGAAGAGTTTCTCCTAAGGCAGTTCTGGAAGATTTCTGGGATGGCAACCCAAACCTGCTCAGGCTATGACCCTGGACCCTGGCTTGATTTTGAGGACGGCACAGAGCACAGAATTAAGTGGCCATCACTTTAATTTGACTGGGTTGTTTGCTGGGTCATTTCTAACCTGTCTGGTCAGGGAACTCCCAGCGTGTTCCCTAAAGCTCCAACAGGATTTTCAAGTCCAAGGGAGGGGTGAGAGATATGGGGGTGGCTTTGGCCATAGACTGACAATTTTGGGGCCTAGAGGACCAATTCTGTTCTCTCTCCCCATCAAGAAAAGATTGCCCTAGATGGGGAGTTCCATTCTCAGGCGAACACCCCTCAGTGAACTGGAATAGGGTTTTCCCATCTGTGGGTCCCTAGGGGTCCTTGGGCAGCTATATTGCAAGAGGTCACTGAATCCCTTTGTTCATTAAGAATTGTCTAGAGAATGAATAAAACGTGCAGTATTTTCCAAATGCTGGCTGGATAATATTTTAATAACCAAAACACCAATTTATTTTAACTTGTTGCTGAATTAATGTAGCTTTTTATTATTATAAAGTTTTCAATTAATACGTGCTAAAATCATAACTACCACTTATGTGTGGGTCTGAGACCCACAGCGGTATTCTCTGCTGGTGGTGGGGGGGTATGCGGGGTTCTCTTGGAGAACAGCTTTATAGTTGACATTTTTTTTGACAAAATTTAATAATCCCAGGAATAAGTGTATTCTATTTCTTGTGTTGACAATATTTTAACGAGCCTTGTGATTTCAAGGCTCCTGCTTGATGGCAACACATGACTGTCCTAAAGGGTCAATGTTTAATGTTCAAGGAGGTGTTTCTCAAACTGGGGGCCCACAATGGATTCTCTGAGAATGGGTGTGGGTTGAAAAGTCTAGCACCCCTTATGCCCACCCTGGCTTCCGGGGGCCCATTCTGTGCGGTGGCATAGGCTGTCATATGCCCAATAGCCACCAGATGGCGCCGCAGGACGCAGCTGCCTCCAGAGCGGTGGGGGCCAAGCCTCCCAAGTGGCATCAGCGCCCGGCCCCTTCCAGCCTCGATGCCCGTTGCTTTGGCAGTGATATTGGCCATAAAACACAGAAGCAACATGGAGGGAATATTTGTTTCTAAGGAAGCAGTTAATTTTTTTCACTCGGCATCCCGGAGCTCAAGGGAGAGCCCCGAAGGGACAATTTCCTCCTGGTCTTAGTTCCCGAAGCCCTTCCTGGGGTTGGTCCAGGTGTCCGCAGCCCATGCTTGGGAGGGGTTCTGGCCTTTACACCCTGCTTGGCTGCTGCTGTCCTGTCTCCAGTGGCTTCCCCGGGGTGGGGGGGTCGGGGACCTGGTTCCCTTCAAGCCAAGTAGCTCACCAAAGTCCTGGGTGGTGGGGTGGCCCCATTTTGGGGCGCTTTCCTCTCACATGTGTCTCCTGCCCTGGCCTACCTCTGCTCCTACGCCTCTTTACCCAGATCCGTCTGCTGTCCACACGGTGGGCAGAGGGTCTAAGATCTGGGTCTGAGATTGCGCTAGAATGGGGTCCTGTCTCATGGCTAGAGCAACTCAGAGTCTCCACGTGTCACCAACCAAAATGCCTCTTTCTCCCCTCCTCCCTCCTGCATCCCTCCATCCTCCATTTTTCCACATCGCTCCCACCCCCAACACGGCCCAATTCAGTTCAAGCTAGCTCAGCCCCGCACCCGCTCTGCAGGTGGTCCCCCCAAGGCCCCACAGCGACACTTACCTCCTTGGTGTCAACACTCGCCCAGCTATCCCTAAAGCTGCCCTCCCCTTTTGCCTCCATGGGGCCACAGCAGAGGGAGTACCTGACGGTCACTCGGGGGTCGTGGGTCACTCCGCACACCATGGAGGCCTGGGTACCCTTGATGACACTCTGGTCCTGGGGAGGCTTGGTGATGCGGGTCCGGGCTGAAAGAGCAGGGAGACAGGGTGCTGAGAAGGGGACTAGATGCAGAGTAACAGGTGAGATGCAGGTGTGGGAAAGGCGTCTTCAGGTGACCCGGGCCCATGTGGCTGAATTCTATGGGCAGGAGAAGGCAGACCCAGCGTGTGGACGGCTCTACTGTGGTGGCTGACCCAGAATGGTAACAAGAATAGTGTGCCTCCATGGTACTTGCGTTCTTGGAAGCCACGTTCAGAGTGGGGACTCATTTAATCTTCTCCCAGGAAACCCTGGGGAGGGATGAACAAATGGAAATTGGAGAATGATCAGCACATGAGTGGTCCAGCCAGGGTAAAAATAGGATCGTCTGATTCCTGGTCTGCTGCCTCGCATGCCAGCCCACGGGGGGCCCACGGGCATGTCTATCTTGGGTGCGGATCCCAAGCGGTGCAATCTGATGATGCAAGGGGCTTGAGAAGTTTCTGGAAAGTGGGGCTCAGCCCCCTATAGTCCAGGGTCAAGTCTGGCCGGTAGCCTGTCTGGGTAACACAGTGGAACACAGCCTTGTCTGTCGGCTGACGTATTATCTACGGCCGCTTTCTTGATGAAAGAGACAAGTCAGTCAAGGAGTCGGGACGGACGCCGTCTAGCCCACAGAGCCCAAAATAGTTCCTATCTGGCCCTTCACATGGCACCGTCTGCAGAACCCTGGCCTTCCCGGTCCTTCTCCTCTGGATTCATCTGTCCCTGTCCTTCTTACAAGACGCACCCTGGTGAGACAGCCGTGCGACGAGGAGGTGCTGGCGGTGAGAGCCTGTGCTCAGCACACATGTGCGCACGGACGTGTGAAGCATTCCCACTCCGCACACTCACCCCACACAACCAGGTCAGCCGAGGCTTCGTCAACCCCCCGCGAGTTGGTGGCCAAGCAGGTGTAGGTGCCGGCATCGGAGATGTGCGTCGGGCTGACAAGCAGGCTCCCCGACTCGAGCAGCGTGAAGCGAGGCAGCTGGACGGAGCCGCTGGCCAGGATGCGCTCCCCTGAAGGCGACACGGGGCGGGCTCGGGGTGGGCTCAGGCGGCGGCACGCAGCCCCCTGCTCTCTGGGACCTCGCATCTCCTGTTCCCTGGTGGCTCTGGGCAGGTGCCCTCAGGCAGACCCCCAGCTTTAGAAATGCTGGGAGGGCCGGGGCGGTGGGGGCCGGGTCGGGGTCGGGGCTGAGGCCCAGGAAGGTTTCTGACACGGTGACGGGCACAAGGACACCAGGTCACAGAGCCCGGGTCCCCTGGCGTCTCTCCACCCACCACGCTGTCTGCCCTTCACCAGGGAAGGCCAGGGACTGTCTCCTGATGCAGCCAGGCACAGCTCTTGGAGACAGCTGGTACCCGGGCCGGGGGGAGGGGGCAGACAGCTCTGACAAGGTGGTGACGGGCATCCTGCCGCAGGATGCTTCCGGAGAGTCACCTTCAGGAGAGCAGAAGAAAGTGATGGGTGGGAGCAGCCAGGAGCGGCGGCAGGGCGGACAGGGACGGGGGTGGGGGGCAGCCCTCCGTCTGCGGTGGGACCCGGGCAGGCCTGGTGCCTGGGGGGGGGTTGTGGGGATCTGTCCCGGGTGGGAGCCTGACAGTGCAGGTTTTGGAGACTGTATCTAGTTTTTAAAAATTTTTGTTTATTTATTTGGGGGGGACAGAGAGCACAGAGGGAGAAGGAGAAGTAGGCTCCCCACTGAGCAGGGAGCCTGATGCAGGGACTTGATCCCAGGACCCCGAGATCATGACCTGAGCCAAAGGAAGACGCTTAACGACTGAGCCACCGAGGCGCCCCGATGATAACCATTTTAAAGAAAATCCCACCTGTCTGTGCAGAGGGGCATCTCCACGTGCCAGGCTGTGGGGGTGTCTATCTGCACGCATGGCCAGGAATATCGAACCAGTGAGCGTGGCAGGTCCTCACCTATGTTTGTGTCCATACGTGTGCCTGGCTGTTCTTACACTCATTCCATAAATACCTACTGAGCAAGACCATGTGCCAGACCCTGCCCTAGGCCCCAGGGAGGCGGCGGCGGGCACAGCTGAAACTCCTGACCTTGTGGGGCATCAGGCAGTCGGTGGTATGAACAGGCAGCTTAGCTTGTGTATTTGGAGGTGCAGAAATAAAGCGGTGGGGGGGGTCGTGGGAAGGTCTGGGGGTCGGGGGCAGGTGAGTCCTGTGAGAAGCTTCATCATAGCAGACTTGGAGGTGGGGGGAGTGACTGGGTGTCTGCACACGTGTGCGTGTGTGTGTGCACGGGGAGAGTGGGGAAGGCGAGCTTTCAAACCAAGGCTGGAGAGGGCACACGGGGCGGGACCGCTTGAGCTCTTCTGGTGCAGGCCTCTGGAGCCCTCCGTGCCTCCGAGGAGGAGGGACGGTCCCCCCCGCCAGCACTAACGGCCACAACCACAATATGATCACCAAGCAGCTATCCTTCATCGGGCTTCACTGCTGCCTGGCACAGTGCAGGCTCTCGTTTCGTCCTTGTGCCAGACTGGGGTATGTGCACTATTGTCCTCAGTTTACAGATAGGGACCTTGAGGCTCGGAGTGAGTAAATAATTCATCCCAGGTCACGGGTGTCAGAAAATGCAGAGCTGGGCCCTGAGCCCAGCAGGGCAGCATGCGGTACATACTGTGGTGTGAGAGATGGATGCCCTCCTGGGGTATGCAGTGCACAACCTTCACAACTGTACATAGGGAACCCAACCTGGCTGGCTCCAGCACAGAGCTCTGAGGACTGCCCTCGACGGTTCCAGGGCCACACCCTCCAAAGGAGATCAGTCCCATCTACCTTTCTGCCAAGTGATGGCCGGCCGGGGTGCCCCCGAAGTCTCGCAAGCCAGCACCACTGACATGCCATCGATCACTGTGCTGTCCAAGGGGCCCCTGGTGATGTTGGGGGCAATGCCTGCAGAAAGAGACAGTAGCCTCTTAGCTACATCCTGGAGGAGCCTCCCAGCCAGAGGGCCAGGTCCTCGTCCTGCCCCTGCCACTGTGGCTGCTGCCATACAAGGAAACAGGTGTCCTGATGGGGCCCGACACTGGGGAAAAGCCCAGAAGGCTCCAGAAGACTCCCTGTACCATCTGCCCTGTGGAAGGACCCAGGCTACACTACTCCCCCAGCCTTGATTCTTAGGCCTCCATTTGGGGGAAACTGAGGACCCCTGAGGGCAGCTCCTGCCCTCCATGACAAGGTAAATGGGATCTGTCCTTCATTGAATATTGAGGCTTCGGTTTCTTAAAAGAAAGAGTGCTAACGGCCAATAGAAGAATGTGACCCCCTGTGCACAAGGCTTGGCCCTGGACAGTCCACAGCCTGGCTGAGCTCTGGGCTGCCTTCCCTAGCCCAGCCCTCAGGGAACTGTCCGGTCAGACGTGCACGGGGGTAGAGTTAGGGAGGGACCAGCGCCAGCTTCAGCGGCACTTATCAGAAGCAAGAAGCAAGATGCTGCCCTGACTGCCCCGTTGGGGCAAACCCAGCCCGCCCCCTGCTCCGTGGCTGCCCTGTTTGGGGACCTCCGTGGGTCTGAGCGATGAGCCCAGACGGGTGACCTGCCGTCTACGGTGTGGCCGCTCACGGAACATTCCGCGCTCCGGCAACTCCAGTAAGAGGGCAGGAGAGCTGCTGTAACCATCAAAAGAGACTCCGAGAGGGCAAAAAGTTGGAAGTGGGGACTGAGATTCAAGCTCTGGCTCCCTTCAGAGAAGTAAGCAAGCCTTCTCTGCTGGGACGGGGCGGCTTCACCCTGCTCTGGAAACCAGGGACAGCTCGGATGCCAAAGCGGGGCCTGTGGTTTCACAGCTGCTTCTCTCAAAGAGCCAGCGCAGTCGTCCTTGGCTCTGGGTTCTGCAGCGCCAGACCTGGGCTGTGAAAGCAGGGGGCATAGCTGGAGGCAGCCACCCCGGCTGCCGGGGGAGAGTCCTCTGGCATCCTATCCCTGCAAAATGCAGCATCTTTTCTCAAGAGGCTGCAGGCTTGGAGGAAAGCGGAGTCCTGAGCGGGAAGGGCCTCAGGGGCAGGGCAGGGAAGGGCCGACTTACTGGTGACAGCCAGGTAGGTGGAAGTCTGCACCTCGCCGGCTGCGTTGCGGGCAAAGCACTGGAACATGCCCGTGTCGTCGGGCACCAGCCCGCTGATCTGCAGGCCCCCGTCGCCGCGCTGCCGGAAGCGGCTCAGCTTCTCCACCTCCACCACGGCCGCGTCCTTGTACCAGCTGATGGACGGTGGTGGTACGCCTGGGAGGACAGATGTGGGCCCACAGTCAGCCCACATCCTGGCTCCCTCCCTCCCACCTCTGAGCCTGGAAGACTGCGAGGGGCGGGGGTGGGCGGTCCCTGTGTGTCTTAGTTTCTAGAGCATTCTCAGAGGTGCCACTTAATGGTCTTGGAAGAGGTGGAAGATGTTCTCAGCGTGGCACTTCCCAAGTTCTTTATAATAGCAGGGGTTCCAAGAAAATTTAGCTGGACTAGTTTAGCTTGGAAATGCTGGATTGGACAAATTAATTTTTTTTAACTGCCATTTGATTAAGGCAGAGCCTGTGGTGTGCTCTGGGAACTTCCAGGCGGGGCCTGGTTTCCCAAACTCACACGCCCGCAGAGTCCCATGTCAAAGAGCACGCAGAGGACGCTAGCGTTCCTGGGGCGGCTTGGGAGCCCCCTCCTACCTGCTGTGCAGGGGGAGGTGAATGGGGGCTCCCTGTCTCTCAGCCTTGCCCAAGTCATACACCCCTGGCTTGGCATGGTCATCCTGCAGGTACCCCCAACCTCCCCGCTCTTTCTCTCTCTGTTCAAAGGTGACTTCCCCAGAGGAGCTCCTGCACTCCATTCGAAAGAGCACCCCATCCCTCCAAGCCCCCTAAGCCTGTTCACTTCTCCCTTCTCCTTCCCAGCCCTTTTCCACTCTGACGTTCTAGGACGCTGTATTTCTTCTATCTGTTCCACAGGGCACACTCTTCCACGTTGTAACATTTCCGCGATCAGGACATGTCTTACTATCAAAAGCATGTCCTAATTTCATTGACAGCCTTTTTTCTTTCTTAGTGGCACATAAAATCATGGGGCATCTCACAACTCACGGCATTTTCGATGAGATGAAATAAGGTATCTTTGTTTGCTTACTGGTTCGTCTGCCTTCCTCTTAAGAATGTAAGTTTTGTAACGGCAAGGATTTGGCTGTTGGGTTCAGTCCGCACCTCCCCAGCCCGAGAGCAGCATCGGAACACTGGTAAAGCCTCCAAAAACTGTTTGTTGGGTGAATGAATGGAGCTTTGCCTTCCCCTTGTGTGGTCTCGGAAGGGGCGTCCTTACACCCTCCACGGAGCCTCTCCTCCTGCCTGAGCGACGTGCTGCCTCTTTGCTCACCATCAGACCACAGGCCGTGGTGCATGCTCTCTACCTCCTGTCCCATCACCCCAGACTTCACCCCGGTTTTGCGCTGTCCCGTAGCTCAGCTGAGCCAGAAAGAGCGAGGCTGGGGGTGGGGAAAGAGGAAATTCTTCAGGAGCTCTGACAAGGGGGGTTAAGTAGACAGAGTAGGGGAGGAAATGGAGCAAAATGGCCCAGAAACCAGGCGGAGCTCCTGAGGACCCATCTCAGGTGAGATGCACCCAAGTTCTAGCAGTTCTGACATTACGGTAATTTGGCATTGTCTACAACTCCCAAATTATGGGCAATTTCAGTCTGTCACCTATCCTGAAATTACGGTGATTTGGATTCATTTGTAACCCTCAAGTTAAGGTAACGTGGGTTGATTTCCAGTCCTGAGATTATGGTAATTTGGCCTGTTTGTTTCCTGGGGTGTCTGCTCACGGCCAGACTGACTCCCTGCTCAGTGATGCTGCCTGGAGAAGGAAGTGGAATTTAGAAAAGTTTGTGAAGGGGACAGGAAAGGCTGGAGATCTGTGGGGGGGGGTGTCCTTGCTCCCCTTCGACCCCACCGCTGTGTTACCTTTGGCCCGACAGGGAATGTCCACCACTTTCTCCATCTCTGCAGTGATGTGTCTTTCTGGCTCCTTGACAAACTGAGGCGGTTCTGTAGCAGAAAGGACCAAGGGAGGGGCTCAGAGCCATGCTCCTTTTGATACAGCCACTGTGCGGGTCACCTTTAAGAAGGCCCCAGCCCTACTGCCCCTACCCCTGGGGGGGGGGGTCCCCAGCAGCCCTGCCCCAGCTCACCCAGCACAGACAAGAAGGCTCCACGGATGACGGAGGGGACGCTGCTGCTACGCAGGACAGCCTCGCACTCGTAGTAGCCGGTGTCGCTGCCCGTGGGGCTGGGGATGGTCAGCCGGCGGTTGTAGTCGCTGAGGCCGCCCGACAGCGGCACCCCATCTTTCTTCCAAATGATGTGCAGCTTGATCAGGGGCCTGGAGGGCGAGAGGGAAACAGGTTCTCAGCCACAGGGACTTCGAGAGGTGGGCAGGTGTGGGTGGGAATGCAGGCCCAGGACCCCAGCCCCTGCCTCTTCGAGGGGCGGCACTCTGGGCCTCGGTTTTCCTGTCTACAAAATGGGACAGCTGTGCCCAGGGGTTGTGCTGAGGGCGGGCGCTCTAATGCAGGGAGGCAGCTGCAGCCCCGCCTGGCACTAACTTGGTGCACGGGCCTCCCGAGGACCGTAGCCGCCTGAGCCGTGCGTCTCGCTCTCCTGCCCCGTCCCAACAGAAGCCAGCAGGCAGCACAGCATCAGACGGTGGGGACATGTGACGGGGAGGAGGGGGGGGGGGACACCCGAGGGTTAAAGAGGGAAAGGCAGGCAGATGGACATACCAGCCCCCTGACTTAGAGGGCGAGTTGGGCACCCCCATCACCGACCCCGGCCCCTCAAGACCCCCTGAGATTGGGTTAGGCCTGCCCTTCTGTTTATTTTCCTATTTTTAAAAGGTGTATTTATCTGCAAGAGAAGGAGAGAGCGCACGCGCGTGCGAGAGCACGGGGAGGCGGTGGGAGGGGGAGGGGCAGGGGGAGAGGGAGACTCTCTAGCAGGCTCTGCGCTGAGTGTGGAGCCCAATGGAGGCCTCGATCTCACGACCCTGAGATCACGACCTGAGCCGAAACCGAGAGCTGGACGCTTAACCAACTGAGCCCCCAGGCGCCCCAGGCCTCTCTCCTGTTTAGTGCTGGGCGCAGCGTCAAGGGGTGTGTGGGTGTGCCCTCTGGGAAAGGGCTGTGGTCGAGAGAGTCTGGGCAACACTGGCTCGAGTGCCGTTAGGCAGGTCTTCTCTGTGCCCTTAGCGAGCTTCACGCTAAGGCCTTTCCCACCCTCACGGGGAACCTGTGTCTCCAGGAGCGTACGCCTAGGAACGCTGCTACAGGACTGCTCCCCGGGAATCGTCAGCAGGAGGTGACCTTGGGGCCCTCGGTCGGACCCCCCGCCCATTGCATCCGAGCACCTTTCCTGAGTACTTAGGAGGTGGGCTCAGTAGTCTACCTATACACCCGACCGGGGAGGTGGGTGCTCGAATCATTCCCATTTCACAGCCGAGAAGACTGAGGCCCAGAGCATGGCAATGGGCCTGGGCCTCGGGGGTGGCCTGTTCTATTGCCACCCTGCTGTTGGCCAGCTGGGTGACCTCGGGCAGGTTGCTTGCCCTCTCTGGGCTTCGGGGCAGTTGTCAGAAGAACAGAAATCGTGTGGGAAGCACAGCATAGGGCCCACACGTGATGAGGCTCAGTAATTATTTGACTGTTTCCTGCGTGAGAGAAGGGAGGGTTGTACCTGGCCAGGAAGGGGCTGCAGTTGCGCCCGACCCCAGGTCTGCCCTCCGGCCAAGGCCACCACACGAGCCACCTGCCAGCCCCACGTCCCTGTCACAGCTGCCTGTGCACAGGGACCGCACCTGCCCCTTCTGGGTCGCTCTCAGGGCCACAAGTGAGGCGTTGATACCCTGCACGGACATCTGTTGCCCCGTAACTTCCACTCGGGCCTGGTCTCTCCTCTTAGGCCACAGAGAACGAGCCAGCCCATCCACGCGTCACCCCTCCTCCAGGGTAAATGCCCCAACTCCTTTCCTGGGCCCTCACGTGACACTTGCAGACCTTCCTGAACTCAGGCGGGTCCCCTGGAGCCCACAGGTCAGGAGCGCCAGCTGGAGTTAAGGGTGCGGGGGAGTGGGGGGACGTGCTACTCACCTGGCATTGGCCACACACTCCATGGTCACCTCCAAGGTCCCGGCCACCACGCTGGTATTCTTGGGAGGAATGATGATGGTTGGGGCGATGGGGTCTGCAGGCCCCCCGACATCTGGGGAGAGGTCAGGGGTTAGCTGGAGACAGAGGGCGGAAATCCTGTCTCCACTCGGGAGACCTTGGTCCTCATGGAGTTGGGGCAGGTCACCACGGGACAGCCACCCAAGCAGCATGACCTGGGGTCCCTCTCCCCTCTGCTGAGCTGAACCTGCAGGCATGACCCCGGGGTCCCTCTCACCTCTCCTCCTACCTCTGGTCGCGGCTATCTGCGGTGTCCCGCGAGTGCCCACTGGAGACCTCCAGAGCCTCCCCACCTTCCTGTCATAAAACATGCCCTCCCCCTTAGCTCCTTGTCCTGTCCGTGCCTTCAAAATCCTTCCCTCCATCCACATCTTGTTAGCTTGCTTCTTCACCGGCCCTTCTTCCACCTGAATGCAAACTCCCTATACTGAGTTGAATAGTAATCCCCCCAAAACTCATGTCCACGGCAGCTGGGGATGTGACCTTCTTTGGAAATAGGTGTGATCTAGTCAAGATGAGGTCCTTCTGTATGTGGGTGGGCCCTAAATCCGATACGACGTGTCCTTGCAAGAGGAGTGAATGGAGACACGTTCACATGGACATATAGGGGAGCAGGCCAGGTGAGCACGGAGCAGAAACCTGGAGCAATGTACCTTCAAGACAAGGCGTGCAAAGGCTTACCAGCCGCCGCCAGAAGCCGAGAGGCAAGAAAGCGTCCCCCCCGGAGCCTTCGGGGAGTGCACAGCCTGCCGACACCTCGATTTCAGACGTCTGGCCTCCAAAACTGCCAGAGTGCACTTCGGTTGTTACAAGCCCCCCAGTCTGCAGAACTTTGTTACAGCAGCCCAAGGAGGCTAATACATCCGCGGGGCAGGAACCTCACGGATCCTTGCTTCAGGCTGAATTAGGTCTCCTCCAAATTCGTATGTTGAAGCCCTAACCTCCCTGTGACTGTACTTGGAGTTGGGGTCTTTTGTTGGTCATCACCTTAAATGAAGTCATAAGGTGGGGCCTTAATCCAACAGGGTTGGTGCCCCGATCAGAAGAGAAAGAGACACCAGAGCTCTGTCTCTGCTGCTCGAGGACAGTGAGAAGCCGGCTGTCTGCAAGGCAGGAAGAGAGGCCTCAGTGCAACCCAACCATGCTGGTCCCTTAACCTTGGACTTCCCTGGGCTGAAGCCCCCAGCCAGGTAACCTGTTAGGGCAGCCCAAGCTAAGACAGCCTTGTTCACGCCTCCTTCTCCAGCACCGGAGAGATGTCCGGCACATAGCAGGGGCTCACGTATATTTGTTCGGCAAAGGCACCGAATGGACCCGGCGCTATCCCTACGCCACCTCGGGACTGGTGACTGAAATGCAAGAGAACATACCACGAGACGGCTTTATAAACACAGCACAGAACACAGAACTCTTCTAACAGAGGCGGTAGCTTTGCCTTTTGTACTTTTTGAGTTCTTTAAGGAAGTGGCCAGGCTCTTTGTGGGTCAGCACAGGCCCCATACTGGCAGAAGCTCCAATATTCTCCATCCACCTGCTCCAGGGCTCCTGGAAATACAACCACAGGGGGCTTTTTCCTCTCAAGCAAAATCCATCCACTGGGCTCCTTCCCAGGAGGTTCTGGAGACAGCCAACTACAATGACCGGCATGGCCCTGGGAGGGGGGTGGCGTGGGGGACAGTGACAGGACATCCTTTATGGGGAGAGCATGTCATGGCCCCACCACCACTCTGAGCCACCCCAGTCAGCCCTGGGCCACCCCGGTCAGCCCTGGGCACGTTTGCCTGCCTGGACTCCAGGCTTTGCTAGAAAAGGGGATAAAATGTAAAAAATAAAGTAAAATGAAGAGGGAAGAAAGGAAGCGTATAAAGCAAAATAATTGCAACAATATAAAAGCCTCATGTAGGTGCCATAAAGCGCGATCGGATTGAAAGCTGCTGATATAGCTGAATCCATAAAAGTGTGCTCTAAGTTGTTTATTACATGCCGGGGCGTGCAGGTACCAAGGCCCAGATTAATGGGGCAGGAGGAGGAGACAGACAGTTAGAGCCCAAGCGACGCGCCCCACTGCGGAGCCAGGTAAACAGAGCTCAGAGTTGAAAAATAGGAGGGCCACCCCAGGGCCTCGGGGCAACTCGTGGGGTCGGGGGAGACTGACACCTACCCAGGGACCCTGGAGGTCATGCCTTGGTCCTGGCAGCGGCCCTGGGGCTCAAGGAGAGGGACCAGCTGCAGCTGGGAACCCCTGGACCCAGCGAAGGAGGGCCTGGAGCCTCAGCTGGGTCTTGATTTTCTCCAGGGCAGTAAGGGGATACAAATGACCGCATCGCAGGGTTCTGGGAGGTCAGCCCCTGGCTGAGATCTTTTCTGGGTGAGGGCTCGGTACCTGCCAGACTGGGGCAGGCACCAGGACTTCCCCACTGAGACGGGCAGGGATTTGTCCTCATGGTCTGGATTTCACATCAGTGCTTAGTTTATTGGATTAGAGCTGATGGGATGGATGCGGGGAAGAAGGGCCTCGGTGGGGCTGCCAAGCTGGTCTGGGGTGAGCACAGAGTCCCTGGCGTGGAGTAGGTGCTCAATAAAAGATAGTCTGTCCTCCCTGGGGTGTACCTGTCTGTGCTCGGGGACAGCTTCCTTGTCTCCCACCCCCCACCTGCCCAAACCACGTGATGGACCCAGACGCTACCAGAAGGTGGAAGCCACAGACCCTCCAGGGCCTTCCGACTGAGGGTAAGAAGTCCCACCCGTCTCCTCATTACAGCCACCACCGGCCACCGGAGGCCGGTCATTATCGTCATCCACAATTTACGGATGAGAAAGCTGAGAAAGCCAGAGACATTAAGTAGTTTACTTCCCAGTGACAGTCGCTAATGAGGGACACAACCAGGAATGGGACCGGGTCTCCGGGGCTGCAAACCCAAGCCATTTACCACTCCCCAAATCATCTCTCTGGCTCAGTCCTGGCTCGGGCACAGAGGGAAACGAATCTCCCCTTTGGCTGCCATCCACTCTGCCAGAAGTTGTCTGAAGCACCCACTCAGCCTTCACCCCCAGCTCCTGGCTGCCACTGGCACCCTGGTCCCTCTCCCCCCTGCCCCCACGCATGCATTCTCCTTCCCGTCGCCGGTGACCTCCTGGTTACAAGTCCCCTTTTCTCCGCTCTGATTCTCTTTGACTGCTCTGGACATTTAGCTCTATGCACCCCCTTCTCCGGTACTCCTGTCTCTGAGAGTCCAGGACTCGCCACCCACACTGTGCCTCACACAGTTCTCCCCATCTCTGGTCCCCGGATATGAAGAAGTCAATGGCCCTTGTCCCTCCCACCCCCACCCCTGGTTCCCTGGCTCCCCCTGATCTCACCAGCCTCCTATTCTGATGTGGTGTGAAGGCAGAGAAGGACAGCTCGGGGTGGACTGGGGATGTCAAAACGGCCCTGGGTGGCACGGACTTGGCCCTAAGCAGGACACACCATGTTGACAGGTGCTCTCTGCTGGGGGCCCTGGGCTGGCAGCTCCTTGCCCGCCGGGTCTTTGGAGGACCAGCTGGGGTGAGGAGGACAGCAGACCACGCTCGGGGATGGAATGCAGGAAATCTGCCTCATTGGACTCATGCTCTGGGCAGTGGGGTGAAGGGTGCCCAAAGGTCAAGCCAGAAAAATCACATGCAAACCAGAGCAAGGAGGAATGGTGTCTTCCACGTGAGTTCCTGCCGTGGACGGGACCCAGAGTTCAGGAAGCACAGGGCTCCCTACACAGAGGCAAAGTTGGATCCTGCTGCCCTGGGATGATACCAGGCACCAGGAGGGACACACTGTGATGCATTCTCCCTAGGTCACCTCATCGAATCCTCCCAACTACACTTTTGCCGTAGGCACCAGGAAACAGAGGCTCAAGGACCACGTGACTCACCTGGGCCACAGGTCAAGTGCATGTGGGTGGGGAAGGGAGGTAAGTTGCTCCCCTCTCCTGGGCAGGCATCCAACATGCGGGCCACGAACCACAGGTGGCTAGGAGCTCTTGAAATGTGACTGGCGCCCCTTTGATTTAATGGGATTTAATTTGATCTAATTTACATTTAATTAAAAACGGATCCCCAAATCAGTTATTAGAACACTTCTAAGCATGTGTAGAACAACTCGGGTACCCAACATCACCTTTCCAGCTGTAAATTTGATGAAGTCTAAATGCAGATCACGTATTTCAGATGAAAACTGAGCAACCAGAAGATGTGCTCGAAGTATAAAATACACGGAGATTTCGAAGACTAAGTATGAAAGAGAAGCCCGGCGTAAAGTACCTCATTAATATTTTCTGTCGATTGTATGTGAAAATGGTAATGTTTTGGAATGTTGGGGCAAATAAAATACATTAATAAAATTAATTTCCCGTTGCTTTTTCCTTTTTTAAAAATGAAGCGACTGGCAAATTGTAAATTACTCCTGTGGCTTATGTTAGTTTCTGTTGGACAGTGCAATGCTGATTCCTGAGTGTGGGGCCATGGTCCAGGGTTGACAGTCTGTGTGAGGTCACCAGGGTGACCCCTGGGCAGGAGTCAGCTCCCAACTCCACGGGGGCACTGGCCTTGCTCTTCTCTGTTTCTGAAGAGCATGGGCACCCCCCGCCTGTCTGCCCCAGGGCCTCTAAGAAATAGAACTGCCCCCTGGGGCAGAGGAGGGATGAAGGGGTAAGGAGGGGGAACAGAGGAAGGAGCCAGGCTCCCCGAGATCAGTGAGGGGGGCTGGAGCTGGGTGAAGTGGCAATTGCTCCTGGTAAATTGGCTGGCAGACAGGCAGGCTGGGGGATTTGTGTCAGTGACATGAACAGGGTTTTGAAGTGCAATCACTTGTGGGAGGAGAAATTAGCTGAAAATCAGATGATTATGCTCTTAATCCAGTACAAATCACCACGTGAGAGCAGAAGGCGAGGGGCGATGGGGTGGGAGAAACAGACAACGGGGGGAGGTCTGGGCAGACACCGGGGTCCGGAAGGGTCCGACCCTCCTCCCTCGGGCCAGATGGAGGGTTGGGGTGGGGAGTTGAGATGGAGCAGAGAGTGAATGACACCCACGGTCTGCCCGCAGAGGCGCTGCTTAAGGCCTGTGAAGAGGGGGTGAGGTGTGGGGGAGGAGCACAGAGTGGGGGGCTCCAACCTCTGGTCCCAGGGTAAACTGAGTCACCCAGGAAGATGCCTGGCCTTGACTCAGACCGTGAACATTGCCTCTTTCCCAATGACTGAATTCTACCAGACTCCAGGTTTCTGATCACTGGAGAATATAGGGGGGAAAACATCTCCCTCTGATGATTAATCCTTTCCCTATAGAAACGGCAGCCCCACGTTATGGCTGGGCCCCAGGCTACGGGAACCAGACTGAGACCCTGGCCCAGGTCAATGTCAGAGTAGGTCAGTATCCTGAATGGAACCCTCCTCTGTGTGTTCAGGTGTCTTTCTAGGCCGACTGGAATCTGGGGTCAGGGAGGGAGAGAGTTCCAGGGATATGGGAAGGGGTTCTGCTGGTGCTTAGAAGGCCCAGGAATGGACACGGTAAGGCTGAGGAATGATCTGGGCTTTCCAGACACTGGCAGACAGAGGCAGAGATCAGGGGAAGGACACAGGAAGGCCCCATGGAGACCCACACTCTCATCTTGCTGCTGGCAGCTGTGTCCCCACGCGACCATGGATGATAAATGAGACTTGCTTTTGGAGCAGGAGTGGTACAGATGTGAAGGGACGTGAACATCTGGCTCCCCCAGCTTGTGTGGCTGTTCGGCTGCTGCGGCAAGCTCTGGTCCCACGTACTCGGTGCTTCCGGGCCTGGGCCGGCTGCCGGAGCCACCCCACCCGCCTTCTCTCTCCCAGGGATGGAGCGCAAAGGGAGGAGCCAGGCTGGCTGGCGAGAATCAGGCCAGGGAGGGCGTCCCAGCATTTCCACCAGGGATGAGACACCTGCCTTCAGTCTCGGCGGGACAAATACCTCTTTGTCAAAGGAGACCCAAGGAGCCACCCCTTTCCATTTGCTACCATCTGTTCTCTGCCGCTGGGGAGAGCTTGGCCCATCTCTTCCAGGTGCGGGGTGGTTTCTGGGATGGGCACTTTCAGGCAGAAGTCTGGGCGGGGAACCAGTGTTCCCATGAGCGGAGATGGCCTGGCTCTGAGCAGAAGCCGTGCTGTGTACGTACCAGCTGAGCAGAGGCTGTGAGCGTAGTTCTCTCGAAACGAGCTCCCCAGCTCCTGCGTGCTCTGTTGGCACCTGAGCCCCGGAGGTGGCCTAACCCACACACGCACACTCTCTCCCTCCCTGGGCCACCGGCAGCCCTGCTAACAGCCAGCTCAGCGTCCCCTCCCCTGAGGCAGGATCTCAGCTTTGTCATGGGAACGGGGTCCTGCACGGCTCCCTCCTTGCTTCCACCCTCACGCTCCCGATGCTGGGACTCCTCCTCCTATTCCTCGGAGGCCCCTCCGCTGCCCTCCTCTAGCCTCCCCCCTCTGCCACCATTCCATCTTCCCAACGACCCCCTGGAGCCCCGTTCCCAAGATTTAATGATGCGCTCCTCCATCCGTCCCAGGCCCGGCCGCTTACTTACTCTCCACGGCAAGAGTGACGGGCTGGCTGGTCTTGTTATCCCCGTTCTTGTCATTAACAGCCTGTACGTAGTAGCGGCCTGCGTCGGGAGCCACCGTGGACAGGATGACGAGGGTGTTCTCCAGGGTGATGGCTCTGCGAAGAGGAAAAGGATCCATCTGACAGGGGCCCAGGGGCTCTGAGCATCGGAGGATGGGCGCGGGGACAAGAAGCTGGTGGCCCCCAGAGCCCCTCCTCCAGCCCAGCTCCCGAGAGCACTCACTGCCTCAACTTCAGCACGCTTCGTCTGCAGAGAATCGCAACATGCTGCCAGTGCTGGGGTCAGACCCAAATTCAGCATGTGCACAGAGGTCCGAGACCATCCCCGTGAGGATTCCCGGCCCCCACTCCACACCTGGCCCCGGGCGTCTGAGCCCCCGCGGCCTTCCGACCTCTCCCACGGCACAGCTTTGATGCTGAGTGTGACCCTCTCTGCACTGGAGGCTCCAGCACCAAAGAAACCCATTCAGTGGAATGAATGAATGAGGAACGGATGACGAGTGATGCTCGTGCATTTAGAAACGAGCAGGATCATTCCAGAATCAATGCCTTAACCTAATCCTACATTGGCTGGGATTGATTCCAAGGCCACAGGTGGCCTGTAACACCGATGTCGGGGGCTTCATCTGTCCCCCAGCTCCCTTCTCGAAGCTGGTCAACAATGATGAGACTGGCTGCGGGCTGAGGAAGGAGGCCGGCCGGGCAGTGGGGTGCAGGTTCCCTCCGCTGGGGTCCCACCATGCGGCCCCGCAGTACCTGGTCTGCAGGCAGGGAAAGGGGCCGGTTCAGGCGGGAAGCTGGGGACCCCACCCAACGTGGGGGAGACAGCACCGGGAGCACTGCCCACGCCCGCTCTGCCCGGCTCCCCATCTCACCCGTTCTCTCGATGACAAACAAAACCATTAGTTTGTCAAGTCTATCTTGGATTTTAATGTGATGTGCCCGAGACAGCTGTTAAACATCCTTAATGTTAGTTTAACAAGGACAGACCCAGTTGAATTCTTTTCAAATTTTCCCATTAGGTGAATGTTACAGAGTTTTAAACAGGCTCTCAAATAAACATCCCTGCTAATGCCTCTCTAGCTAGGCTGTGCTGGTGTCCCCTCTCTCCTGGTTTTTGGGGGTTCACGGGCTGAGTCTCACACCATCAGCGGAGCTCTGGGAAGTAGGAAGGGAAAGCCCTCCTGCCCCAATTCTTGGTTACCCTAACGATATCCATTTTTTTTTTTTCCTGGAGGAAAACCCCCCTCCAGCTAATGAGCTGATGGAAAGTATGAAAAAGCCAGGCTAAAATATTTTAGAAGTGATGAGCTGGGGCAGGAACGGGGACCGTTTCCCTACACGGAAGTCTCCTGCAGAGGTCCTTGTCCTTTAGTGTAGCTGGTGGGGCAGGCCAGGAGAGGGGAGGAAGGCTGGGCTGTGTCAAGGGCTGGGGGCAGCCCTGGAATGAGCTCTGGCCCCAGCCTCTGAGGAGCACATACCCTCCTCCATGCTGAACCTCAGTTTCCCCATCTGTGAAGGGGGCGGAAGAAATGCTTCTGAAGATCCCTCCCAGCCCTGAGATGGAGGGATGCTGATTCCTGCCACTGCTTCGGTCCTGTCCCCATCTGGCCTCTCACGCAGCCCTCACCTGCCACACAGTCCAATGTCAGGACTAATGTGGTGACCAGCAGTGCGCCCGGACCACTTGACGGGAGCTCCCCACCCTCTCCAACACCACAGCACTGGAGGAGCCGGCTGGATGAAGTCTCTGGAGGGTGGGCGCACTGGGCATGGCCGGGTCCCACTCCCCAGTGCATCTGCCTGCCCTGAACCCCCTCTTGCCTCCAGGGAGGGTTCCCATTTCCAGTGCTTTCTCTCCTTGACCAGGAAGACCCACCTCACCCCCCAATCTCTCCTTTTGCTCTATTTTATTTACATTATGATGGATCCTTCTAGGTCAGTGGTTCTCAGTCAGGGATGGCTTCACCCTCCAGGACATTTGACAATGTCTGGACAAATGCTGGTATCACAGCCGGGGGGCTGTGATAGGAACTAGTGGGGAGAGGTCAGGGGTGTTGCTAAGTGTCCTACAATGCACTGGACAGCCTACACAACAATGATTTATTGGGCCCCAAATTTGGATTATGCCGCAGTGGAGATGCCCTGTCCTAGGTGGGATGGCATAGTGGATGGAGTTCATCCATCTGTTTCAGGCTCCCCTTCCATTGAGATGTAAGCAGCTGGGAAGCCAGGTGGGGCAGTGGGGCCGGGCTGGTGGGATATGGCGGAAGGTATGTGCACTACTCCAGGCTCAGACCCTACGAACCCCCTGTGCAACTCCTAGGTTCTCCCCGCTGTCAAAGCAGGGCAACTCTGAAGCTCAGGGTTGAGGACGGCAGAGCTCCTACCAGCTGGGGCCCTCGAATGACTGTGGGGGAGTGTCCCTCCCCTTCCTCGCCTCTGCTAGGACTTTAAATGAGCACAAAGATACACTTCTCTGGTGCTAAGCCCCCAGGATTTGGGGGTCTGTCTGTAATTGCAGCTGGCGTTGCCTTGACTAGCACTAGAGGCAAGGAGAACACTCTGGATTGGGACCCTCAGGGTCAGGGATGGAGCTCTGAAGGTGGCAGAAGGACTGGGAAGCCCTCATGGCCTTCGACCTGCCCTCCTTCTGCCCTCAGAAGGTGGTTAAGGAAGGTCCCTGGACTGCTGGCCCTCTGCAGGATGACCACCCCCTCAATAGATGGTTCTGGAATGACCCTGTACACCTCACTTCCCAAGTGCACAGAGCTGTTTCTGGCACTCAGAAGGGCTTCTGACCTGCTACACCCCAGATTGACCCACTTTGAAAAGAAGCTGCTGGAATTCTCGGGGCATGGAGGTCAGGATTCAACTCTCGGGCCGGGGCGGGGTTACATTTTCCAGCCACACTCTTCAGGCTCCCATTTACTAGATTTTTCCCACTTCTCTGATTGGCCCAGCTCCCGCCCCACCTTCCACCCACTCCTATCAAGCCAGCCCTTTTTTTCTCAGGTCCATGGGGGCCCAATTGATAATTTAATTAAGAATAAAAGAAATCACCCTAGAACCTGCCCAAAGCCCCCAGCATGTGTCTTTGTTAGGCATCTTGTCTCCCTTTCAACAGCGAGCACCGGGGCACCGGCGGAGCGCAGCTAATCGGCGTCCCTGTCCCGGCAGCGAGAGCAGCCTCGCGGAGAGAGCGCCCGCCGTCGGCACCCCTGCACACCCCTCCGGCTGATAGCGCTCAGCAGATACATATCTCTGGCAAACAGACGCCGGAGAATTTGCTTCCAGGGACCTTTCCTCTCAGCCATGAATATTAATCCGCTGTAATTTGCTGAGATACAATCTCTCCAGCCTTCCCCCATGTGTTTGGCTGGAGTGTGGAGCGGGTGGGAGGGTGGCGGGTGTGACCGTAAAGGCGGGCATGTGCGCACACGCCAAGATCATTCTGTCCTGGTGCCAGAGGCTGTTGGGATTGGAAAGGGGGTGAGGACAGAGGGTGGGAGTGAGAAAAGGGGGTGGCAAGGTGTCAGGCGCGGGGCGACGGGAGTGAGGGTGGAGAGAGGCTCTCACCCGCCACAGCGAACGCAGTAGAGACGCGCCCACGAGCCCGCCCGCAGCCACAGCACCTGCTCTTGTGGAACTGTCATGGCACTGCTCTTGCCTCAGAGTCTGGATGGGGCCTCGGCATCCTTCTCAACACAGTATTCCAGGCAGCCTCTGCCAACCGACTGGCCTGCAGGCTGCCATCACTGATACCCCTGGAGCTGTGTGATAACCTCAGAGAAGGGGGTTAGGGAGGGCTGAGGACTCGCCTGTCTCAGCACCTGTGTGGGGGAGCACCCCCCCATTCTGCAATGCAGCCTCACTGTCTGTGTTAAGGGTAAACCAGGCTCTGCTGGCTTTACTGACCCTCAGTGAGGCGCGAGGAAGCCTGAGCCGACTCATACAGCATGAGTCCGTCCACCTGTTAACCTGGGGGGGGGGGCGACTCCAATTCTCCCCTGGCTCCGGAGCCACACCCTTTACCATGTGACTTTGCGGGTCTTCCCACTCAAGAGGCAGAGTTCTAGCAGGTGACTCGCTTTGACCATCGGGATGTTAGCAGAGGCTTGGCAAACCCACGTTTCTGCTTCCTCCCTGTTCCTCTGCGATTGCCGGGAGATGGCTCGCTGGCTGGGGGCTGGGACGTGCGGAGCAGGGCCCCCCGGTTATTCTAACCCGTCAACAGTGAGCCGACCCCAGGCTAATCAGAGAGCCCGAGCCAAGGTCCCAATCTGCACATTCCTATGACAGGTCAAGCCTACTGCCTCAGGTCCCTGGGACCTTTCGTTAGGCAGCATTACTGTATCTGTAGGTAACGGATATATTCTAGGACAGCGGTTCTCAGTGGTGGCTGCACGTCAGAAACGGGGGAGCTTTAAAAAAAACCAATAACTCAGCGCCCGGGTACACCCCGTTTTAACAAACTCAGAATGTGCAGGGGGTAGGATCTAAAGATCAACACATTTTAAATTGTCCAAAATGATTTTAACAGGTAGCCAGGTTGAGAATCACTGTACTACCAGGACCAATTCCCTACACGAGCAATCACGTTATCCTCCTTCTCTCCTTGTCTTTGTCCCCGATGTCACATAATTTCCACATAAGACAGAATTAAGGACCCTGACTCTGGAGTCGGCCAGCCTGGAGCTAGCTGTGAGAGACCTGGCAACGCAGTTCAGCTCTGGGGGCTCTACGGTCCCCAAAGTGGAGACACAGCCAGCCCCCTCCCCGGACTGTTGTGAGGGTCATTCCTCTGACGGACGCTCTTTGAGCGTGCGCTCTGGGGATCGAAAGGGGAAGGAGACAGAGCGTCTCTTGCTTGGAGGTGCACACCCATCCTGGGGGAGAGGATGACGTGTGTGTGTGCTTAGCCCAGGTTCGAGGACGCAGCGGCCACTCAATGAACGACAGCCGCTGTTCGTGTCGGGATGAGGCCTCTCTCTCACCAAAGGCAAGAACCGTCCACCTCGGCTCCCACTTCCCACAGAGACCAGGACGGGCTCTACCCACAGCTGACCTGTGGCCCGAGGAGACCAGGACAAAGGTGGTCTTTCTTGTTTTCTGGGAGGGGTGGGGAGAGCTGGAGTCCAAAGGGGAGAGCTTGGGCTGGCTCCAGGCCCTGAGGAGGGAGCAGGAGGGCCGGGAGCGTCCCTGGAGGAAATGCTTTGCCCCTCGCCCGCTCTGGAGGTGTTGGCTCCCTGGCTCCTGCCCACAAGCCCGGCTGCCACAACCCACGCCCTGGGCCACACAGAGGGGTCCTTGTTCATGCTGAAAGGGCCATGTGTTTCTCTCCCTGCCGGGCCTGCCCTGGCCTCCCGCCTCCTTGCAGCCAAAACACACACAGCCACACCCGCACCCCACACGGGAAGCCGCCGGGTGGCCACCCTGCTGGGGATATGCCCGCATCTGCCGCAGATGGGAATGGCTTCTGTCGCTGCCTGTTGGGGGTTTAAGTGCTTTGGGGCCAACGCCCTGGGGTTCCCCAGGAAGGCAACCAAGCTATTGCGTCTCTAAGTCTTCACACATGTGTTCCCAGAAGCCACCCTTCTCTTGTCATCCGGGAGGTCCCAAGTCCCCTCTCCCACAGGGCGAGCCCCCCCGACGTCCCCCTCCAGAGCAGGGCCTCACATGCGGCTGCTGGGTGGGATCTTGCGGCCGTCCCGGAACCAGGTCACCTGTGGCCGTGGGAAGCTGGCGATGCGTGGGGCGCGGATGACAGCTGCTTCTCCGTGGGAGACACTCTGGTGCTTCTCGCCTTCCTCAAAGCTCCCCATGTCTGCGGGAGGGAAGAGCATACGTGGGGGTCAGATTGCCTGCTCCTGGGCTGGGAGTGGTGGCGGCAGGATGACTGTGGGGGGAAGGAGGCCACCGGGCTCAGGCCACCCACCTGACCCCATCACCCCACCCCCTAAGCCCATCATTATGACATGGCCCGCTTCGTGCTTTTGGGGCTGATATCCATATATCCATGAACCAATCAATTCATCCAGCAACCACGAAGAGGTTGGTCATGATATCACACATTCTACAAAGGGAAAAACTGCCCAGACAGTCTCAGAGAAGTTCCTTGACTTGTCCAAGGGCACATGGCTAGGAAGGGGCAGAGCCTGGATTTGAACTCAGATCTGAGTCTGGAGTCTGCCCTACAGGGCACTCGGGGTTTCAGCGTGAGGCACATCTTGGGGATGGTTTCCTAGGTTCTTGGTGGAGGCAAGGTTGGGCACACTGGGGAGAGTGGGGTCTTGGATGCTCACAGAGTGTGGAGATGACTTCCCTCCTCTGCCTTGGGTGGGAAGTGTATGAGGCTGCGTGCAAGTGTGAATGGAAACACCATACTGCTCTTTTAAAAACATGCCTCCCCGCTGGCAGATAAGGAGGGGAACATTTATCCTAGCTCTCACATGTCAGCCAGGAGGGGAAGAGAGCGGCAGAGATGAAGGCAGGAAACTTCTGGTTGCCCACCTGCCTGCTAGAATTGGGGTGGGGTTTGATTCTAGTAGCAGAGGGTTACAACGGGGTACAGGAAGGGGTCTGTGCTGAACATGATGACTTTTGAACACTAACATACATCCTTGCTACTCAAAGTGTGGTCCGTGGGCCAGCGGCATGGGTGTCACCTGGGAGCCCGTCTCAAGCCCCACCCCAGACCTACTGCATCTTCGACAGACCCCTAGTAAAGGGTGTCCATGTTCAAGTGTGAGAAGCATCATTGCCCCCAACTTGGCCACATTCCAGTTAGAAAAAGTGCTGATGTCAAGTTCTTGAACCTGCAGACTTCTGTTTCCACTGGTTTGGGGTGTGAGCTGGCCATCAGCATTCCCGTGTGCAATCAGGTTCTGACCACTGAACACTTATTTGCATGTCCCCACTGCCTGCCGTCCCCTCCCTGGCCAAGGGGGCCACGTCCTAAGCCACCTGGTCTCCTGCTGCTTTCACTGTTATTTCTCCAACTCCTCGAATACTGCTGCCTCTTCTCCCTCTCTTTCAACCAGGCATCCCCCAGCCTGGCTAAACCTCAGAATCCCCCGAGGGGCCTTTAAGGTCCGCTGAAGGGTGGGTGGGACTCAGGTGTGGGTATTTCTAAAGTTGCTCAGGTAGTTCCAACATGAGCCAAGGTTGAGAACGACGGTCTGGGCTCAGGCTAGCAGCTCTTAACACTTTGATGGGTCTCAGAATCCCCTGGGAACGTGGTAAGCCTGTAGATTTGTTCCCACCCTTCCCTCCTCCCCAGGGCACGGAAAGGCCCTGCTTCAACGCACCTGGATCTCTGAGTTTTTGATTCACTCTCTCCAGGACGCTGCTACAGGCCAAAGTTTGAGAACCATGGGCCTATCCTCTTTTTCCAAAGCCCTGGGGTCTGTTCTCCTCCTGGCCACACTGCCCTCTTGGAGGCCTCCCCTCATCGAATGGCTCTGACCACGGGCCCTCTGCAAAGACTCTCATATCTGCTCTGGCTCTTCTCTGAGCTCCAACACCCAACACTCGATTTCCAACAGAAAATGTTGGCATTTCTTACCTCCTCCTTGCTCTCTTCTGTGAACAGCTCCCACCTGCACCAGCCCTGGAGCCTTTTGTGATGCTTTGCTTTCCTTCCCTGTCCCCACAAAGTCCTTTGACTCTTCCTCTGGGATATCCCTCTCATTTACCAAGCCCCCCTGGCCCCAGTTCCCACAGGCCCACCACCAAGCGAATCCCGTTACTCCAGCTGCTCTGAACACCCCCCAACAAGGTCCCCATAAGCTCCACCCCACCCCTCCATCTCTCACACTCTTCCTAATTAATTTTTTCTGGACATATTGCCGACTTGCTCAGAAACTTTGGGATCTCCTCATTGTCCCAGGAAAGTCTAAATCCCCTGGCTTGATTCAGGTCCCTCCCTAATCTGACCCCAATCAACCTTTCCTGTCTTCATGCCCACAGCACATCACGTGCCCTCCCGCCACACTGAATTACACCCCGCTTCTCATCTCAGGCCTGTCCTTGTGTGGGGTCCCTGCCTAGAATGCCATGAGAACAAGCTATGACTCACCAAGGTGCCATGATTCAACAGCATCTCAGAGGGATCCAGCCAATGAAGGTTCTCGAGAAAGAGGATGTGCTGTTGGCATCCTTGTTCTATATTTGGCAGGCAGTAAATGTAATGGTAATGGCTTTGGAGTCCCTGAGACTTGAGTTCAAATCCTAGTTCTGTCAATTATTAGGCATGACCTTGGGCAAAATTTTGACCTTGCTGAACTTTAATTCCCTCTTCTGTAAAATGGCATTATGAAGAGTACCTTCCTCATAGGTTGTAGTCAGGATTACGGGAGATACTACACGTGTGTGTCACAATCTATCTTTCCAAAGACGGCTGCACCAGTATTTATCTCCCATCCAAACATGCTCTTCTTATGAATGTGCTGGAAGTGACGGTATACAACTTTCAAGGCTAGGTCATCAAAAGGATGCATCTTCCCCTTGGATCCATTTCTCTGTCCAGACACATCTACTTGGAATCCAGCCGCCATGTTGTAAGGAAGCTCAATCTGGCCCACACAGACATGGGAAGGGTGCATGAAAGGAGGAAGTGAGGTCCCCAGAGGACAGCCAGCGCCCACACTGGACATGTGAATCGATGTGTGAGCCCTCACATAATTTCAGTCCCCAGCCTTTAAGTCTTCCAGTGGAGACCGCAGTCATATACAGTGGAGATGAGCCATCCCTGTTGTGCCCTGTCTAGATCCAAGGCTCACATACTCGGTGAGCCTAATAAATGATCGCCATACACCACTACGCTTTGGGGTAATTTGTTACGCAGACATAGAAACTGGAAGAGCATATTAAAGTGCTAAAAATTATATCTAATGTTTGTAATATTAAAATATTAGAGTCGTATACATTTTTCACAGCTTAGTTGAAACAACGACCTCTTCAGCAAAGATTACCCCATGCCACCAAATGGAATTAAAGAACACAGACGGCTGCACACTGACCCTACAACAGCTTTCTTTCTGGGTGGACTTCACATGCATGTAATCCTCGTGCTACCACGGCCAGCTCGACTCTACTAAATACACATTTTTAGTTGTTTATTAATTTCCATTACTTGGCTCTGTCTATAAAAAATTGCATTAATAAATCACATTGATTTCAGTTCTCACAATAATTTTATCTATTTAAAAAACTTTTCACAGAACTCTGAAGATATATTTGAACAATTTAAAGCAATTTCATGGTAATAGTGTTTCTTTCTCCCCTCTCTAGTTTTATTAGCTCCATTTCGTCAGTGAGGAAATTAAAGCTCATGGAGATAGAGTGGCTTATCCAACGTTAAGCAGTCAGGGCTGGGCAGGGCCAGCATTCAAACCTGGCCCCCCTCCCTGCATTTCCTCTCTGCTTCTTTCATAACTCATCCCCTACATTAACATGCTTCATGCACATCCTTTCTCTCTCCCTACTATACCATAAACTTCAAGAGGCATCGCGTTCATCAGCAAGTCCCTACAAGGCACCTGGCCCTGTACTCTGCACACGGTAGGTTCTCTCAAAACTCACCCAATGCCATCACGCAATGACTCTTACTGAGCCCCTACTGTGGGATGGATGAATGGAGGGAGGAGGGGATGGATGGAGGAAAGGAGGGCAGGCGAATGGATGACTGTACACGCATATACAGGTATGTATGTATGTATGTATGTATGGTGAGAGGGACGGAAGGAAGGGCACAGCTGGTCTTGGTAGGTAATGAAGAAAGACCTGGTCCCTACCTTTGTGGGGCTTAGAGTTTGTTCGTGGAAACAGGCACAAGCAAGCCAACCCACAGACAAATGTTCAGTGACATACTGTGACAACCGTTAGGAAGGAGAAACAGGGCTGTTCTGTGAGAGGCAGCAGCAGGAGACCTACTTTAGCCCGGGGGCGGTGGTGGTGAGGCTTCTTCTAAGCAGAAACATAAATAAGAGTAGGTGTTAGCTAAGAGTGTGTGTGTGTGTGTGCGCGCGCGTGTGTGGTGGGGTGATGGTTCAGATGGAAGAGAGTGTGTGAGGGCCAGGAGACAGGAGAGAAGGGCTAGGCAGAGGAAACAAAAGAACATCGATAGGGCAGGGAAGCGGGTTTGTTCAGTGGATGATGGAGAGATGGAGAGATGGATGGATGGATGGAGAGATGGAGAGATGGAGGGATGGATGAATGGAGAGATGGAGAGATGGATGGATGGATGGATGGAGAGATGGAGAGATGGATGGATGGATGGATGGAGAGATGGAGAGATGGAGAGATGGATGGATGGAGAGATGGAGAGATGGAGAGATGGATGGATGGGTGGATGGAGAGATGGAGAGATGGATGGATGGAGAGATGGAGAGATGGAGGGATGGATGAATGGAGAGATGGAGAGATGGATGGATGGAGAGATGGAGAGATGGAGAGATGGATGGATGGGTGGATGGAGAGATGGAGAGATGGATGGATGGAGAGATGGAGAGATGGATGGATGGATGGAGGGAGGGAGGGAGGGATGGAGAGATGGAGAGATGGATGGATGGAGGGAAGGATGAATGGATAGATGGATGAGTAGAGGAATGGACAGATGGAGGAAGAAATGGCTGAATGGAGGGATGGGTGAAGAGGGAGGGAGGGATGGTGGGAGGAAGGGAGGGATGAATGGAGGAATGGGGAAGAGGGAGGGACGGATGGAGGGAGGAGGGGACGGATGGAGGAAAGGCGGGCAGGAGGACGGATGACTGTACATGGTGCAGGCATGTACGTATGAAGGGTGAGAGGGACGGAAGGAAGGGCACAGCTGGTCTTGGCCCACGTTTTGCAGCTGATGCTCTCCTCCACGTTTCCATCCCACATCTCCCCGCCTCACCATGGCTCGCAGGCCCCCGGCGCCCTCCCATTCTCCCCACTGCCTGGAGTCAAGTGGGTTTCCAGGACATGCTCAAGGAGCCCCCAGCTCTGCTCACAGGCCACAAGGCACAGCCAAACACACACTGAACAGCAGCAGCAAGGGGCCAAGGGGGTGTCCACTCAGCCGGCCAGTGCAAAAGGAAGGCTAGAAGGAGGGAGGCCACACGCTGGCAGAGCCTGGGGCCCCAGGAACCCCTGGGAAAATGCACACACACTAAGGCGGAAACAGATCAGAGTTTTCGCACTTGCTCCCCGAGGTACCGGCTTGTTAACACACCGTGTTCTGCCTGCAGCGCTGATCCACCTTTCCCAACGGATTCCCCAAAGTAAGAAGTGTAAGCCTGGGGCACAGATGGAAGTGGCCTCCAAATTCCTGATGTCTTTGTTAACATCTTAAAAGGTCTTGTGAAGTACGCATTCCACTTCAGGATACATTCATGGCTTTTATTTATTTCTAAAACATTTTTTTATCATGAAATATGTCATGCGTACAAAAGAGTGCATATAATTATATGTACACTTTACAGAAGACTAGAACAAACACTCACATACCCACACCCAGCTTTGGGAACAGAACACTAACAAACCTCCCCCCTCCCACCATGGTGTCTGGCCCCCCCAGGCACCTCCCCTCCTTCTCCAGAGGTAACTGTCACCCCGAATACTGTGGCAATCACACATGGCTTTCCCCCCAAGTTCTGCCACATAGAAATGCATCCTTAAACAATTTAGGGTTAATGTAGTTTAGTTCCAAGCCCTTTATACCTGGAATTATTTTGTATGTCTGCTGCGATTTGTTTTTGGTGCAATTTTTTTTTTTTTGACCTCCAGCTATGCTGCCTGGATGTCCATGTGGCCAGGGAGCACAGCCCACCTGCAGGCTGGGTCTGTTTCTAGCGTTTTGCTGTCCTGCTAAGAACAGTCTCGTGGATCTTCTGGCGCACATGGCTAAGAGAGTCTCTAGGGCATGAGCCTAAGCGTGGAACTGCTGGGTCCTAGGGCATGCACACATTACCTTTACGAGATAATGCTAAACTGTTTCCAAATCACCAATTTACCACTTCGCGCTCCCGCCAGCACTGATGGGAGTTTCTGAGAACTCTTGGTCTTGCTAGACTCGTTGGTTTTTGCCAATCTGGTGGACATGAGATGGTGGATCATTGTGGTTTTGTTTATTAGGGAAACAGTACTTTCTCCCTCCAACAGATCGTATCATGCCTCTCCCCCAACCATGCATATTTATTTCCATTGCACTGTAACATCAAAAGTGCCGACCCCCTCTCAAATGCTACCATCTGTCTCTAGTGCCCCACTTCCTCAGCTACATCTCCTTCCACTCTCTCCTTCCCTCACTCTGCTTCAGCTACCCTGGCCTCAGACACCCAAGCCTACCACAGGGCCTTTGCACTTGCCGTTCCCTGGCCAGAAAGATCTTATCCCTTTGTGTGACTCACCCTCTTGCTTCCTTTGAGACTCTGCTCAATGTCGCCTCCCCAGATGGCCTCTCTCAGCCACTACAGCAAACAAGACCCTTGCCCCAGGCTCCATTCCTCTTACTTGGCTTCATTTTTCCTTATAGTACTTTATTTTTCTCCATGGGCCTTCTATGTTCTGTATTCTATCATATATTCACCTTTTAACTTTGACGGCACCCTACTCCTTTCCTGAGGGCGGGAACAGGTGTCCCGGTTTCGTCTCCCGTGTCCTCCCTGCCTAGAACACAGCTCAGCAATGCAGTGGGCATACAGCGGGAGTTGTTGCACGAGTGATTGAATCATTCAGGCAAAATGGGTGCTCCAGAAAGACACAATAATGTTCTCTAGAACTGTAGCACAGCCCCTCAATATTCCGCATTCAATGCTCACACTCAGGTCAAGAATTAAGAAAAACGGGCCCACTGGTGGCCTTATGGGCATCAACCCCAACCACAGTCTTGATACCTCATGTCCCATCTTGTACAGGTGGCTTCTGGATACGGCAGGGCGCTTTGCCCTGGGGCCTATGGATGGGCTTGCTGCTCTCAGAATGTGGATGTGGACAGCCGGGAAAGATCCTTGACCCAGCAAGCCTCTCCTAACCCCTCAGCCGTTCAGCCAGCTTACTGCAAGCCAGAAATTTATGGCAACTTTAAAGACAAAGAGGAGACTGGGGCGGGGGGTGGTGGTGATGGTGAAGAGTACAGGCAGAAAGGGAGCTGGGGAGGGGGTGGATGTTTTATTGACTTCCTCTTAATTGCTGTAATTAAAAACATGTAAAGAATCTTTTTGTAATGACTTTGCCATTATCATTAGTTGTTAGCACAGCTGCCTTATTAATTTCTCGTTAGAACCCAATTCAGAGTCCGTCTTTGGGAAGGGGGTGGTGGTCCTGCCTGGCCCAGTCCCGGAAGGAGCCCGGAAGAGCAGCATCACCAGGAACCGGCTGCCTGGAGCCCCAGGGCAAAGCCTTCTGCCCCCTGGGATGCAGAAACCCACTGGGAGAGACGGAGGGGTCTGCAGAGGCAGCCATTGCCCACCCATCCTTAGACCTGTGGGCATCTGTGTGACTGTGTGAGAGAGGCAGGTGGACAGACAGACAGACGCAGGAGGTCTGCAGGGCACACAGCCGGGAGAGCCCCCGGACTGGGATTGGGTGAGCAAGGTGGAAGGTTTCAGGAGGCACTGCTACTGGCATCCTGAGAGTGCACGGTGAGTACCCGAGGGGGGGCACCTCCTTAAATTCTGCATCCTCCTTGCCTCACTTGTCTTACCCTAGCCCCAGCTCTGGAGAGCAGACACGGTGGCGAGGAGTACGCCTGCGAAGGCGGCCAGAGTGAGAAAGGTGAATGTTTATTCCGGGACGCAAAGGGAAGAGGAAGCAAAAGCACTGAGAAGTTAAGTAACTTGCCCAAGGTCACCCAGCTAGGGAGAGGGGAGCCTGGATTTGAACGGGGGTGGGGGTGGGAGGGCAGTTCATGGCTACACCCTACAGTGTGACAGTAGCGAGGCAAGAAAAGATGGAAGGTAGAAATGCTGGCTGTGGGACCTTGGGCTGTCCTCTACCTTCTCTGAGCCTCTGTTTCCCCATCTAGAGATGTGCCTTGTACCACACGCTTTCCTGGCTCCCACACTTGTCCTGGGAACCCACGGGGGAAAGACAGGCACACAATTACACTGGAGGGATCCTTCTGGAGGCTCTGCCGTATCTCCTTTAGCATCTCCTGAGAGACATGGGCTTGAATCTGTGTGGGTTCCAAGGCGTCTTGGGGCACGTGCTCACCTTTCCAGGGGGATGGAGGCCGTGCTTCTTTCTTTGTCTGCCCCCACCCTGCACGCATACACCAGGTGCCCAGAGTCCTAAGCTACTCAGCGCCGAGGTTGGGGCTGGAAACCACACTTCCTGACCGTCCCCCCCATCCCGTGGCATGGCCATGTTTTAGGCACAAAAGAACCCGGGAACTACTTGTAAGTATTTTCATCTGCTCGCCTCTGCTGACAGCCAAGAAGAGCATGTGACTCCCACCCATGGTGTGAGATGGTGTTCATCCTAGGTGGACACAGCATCCCTTTGCAGCGCTGTCTGGACATGGGACATGACAGTCCAGGGCACCCACCGGGTTCCATGGGAACCCTGACCTCAGCCCGTAAGCCCCCTCTCCCCACCCCCACTGCATTTTGATTTATCTCTTCCTGACCTTAGACGGCAGTGTGGTTGGGGGGGGGGTGTTTTGGAATCGGGCAGCTGTGGGTTCAAGTCCCGCTCTGGTACTTCCTCACTGTGTGACTTCGGCCATCACCCCCCCCCCCACCGCCCCCATCAGCCTTGCGGGATAAGGACGGGAGAGAATGGTGTGCACTGCCCAGCAACAGGTGTAAATAGTGAGGTTGTGGGTGGGGGTGGTTTTGCCAGGTCTCCCCTTTCCCCACACCCAGGACCCTGGAGAGTGTTTTGATTGGGGGGGGGGACGGGTTGGATAGCAAATTCTTCAACTTCCATAACTAGAGAGAGAGACCCCCTGGATGAGACAAGTTGTGTTCAGCAAGGGAAGGGACGGGGAGGTGAGTTTCTCTTCTCTGGCCCGCTGTGGCCACTGGGGTGGGGTGAAACCGTCATTAACTTGTTAGGATGAGTGTTTTTCTCAAGCGCCCGCTGGAGTCCCCAGGGCTCCCCTCACTCCTCTGGCGTTAGGTCCAAAGGGCTGCAAAGAGTGGCTTCTCCTTTACGATGCTACAGAGCAAGGTGGCTCGATGTGATTTGAGGAGTGGTTCTCAGGGCTGGCCCGGGCGCTGCAGCTGGTGGTCAGGAAGGGGGAGAACCTGGGCCTCCCCACTGCGTTCGGTCCTTCGGGCCCTTCCAGGTACCCCGTTCTCTGCCAGGGACCACCTGTGGCCACACGGGCACAGCTAAGCAGCAGCCCCGTAGAGCCTGGTGGCAACGACGGTTGTGACCGTGTGCCCAGGCTCCCAGAGCCCAGCTGACACGTAGCTTTGAGGGCACAGCGATGCCCTGGGAAAGGCAGCTGAGGGGGCAGACGCTGGGCTGACCGCACGGCCCAGGTGCGAGTGTCAGTTCACTGCTCTGCATTTGGCCAGAACCGTGTGTGCCAGGAGCCCTCCCATTCCGTGGCCTGCTTCTTCTCTCCTTACCACGAGCTACAGAAAACGAACTGCAGCAGGAACGCTCGCTGACTGCAGACGTCTTACGTGCAGGTGCCGGCTGGGTGCGCTAGGCACATGAGCTCAAGGAATTCTCTGGATGAGCCTAGACTGTCGGGGACATCGTGTCCTGGATGGCGTTCCCAACTGCATGCACACAGACACGCACGCGTGTGTCGTCACCAGCACCAAGGTGAACAAAGGGGCAGACCAACCTAGGCATGCGCATTTGCACGCATGCTTGCACACAGATATGTGGATACGTGTGTATGCACACACGTGCACACGTGTTCTCTCCCACACGCAGGGGACCAAGAAGCAGACTGATGCGCACACACACACACTCGCACACACGTGCAGGAACCCATACGCACGCACGCACACCTGCACGCACATGGGCACACACATGCACACGCAGTCTCTCTGGAGGCTGGCCCGTGGCTCTGCCCCTGCCCCTGCCCCGCGGGACTCCGGGCGCTGGCTAAATGGAGCTCCCCGGGAGCTCTCCAGCCGCTGGCAGTGCCCTGATCCATCATCTTAACTCAGGGCTTTTCCGCTCCTCTGAGTGAGCTGAGTTGCCTTTAGTGCTGATTTATGGAGACAATCCGTCCTCCACTTTTGATTACGGTTGTTTTCCATAATTATTATCAACACTCTTTGCCTCACTTGAGGTTTCCTTTTAGATTTCTCTACCCTGCTTCTGTTCAAGTAGCAAGTTCTCTCCTGTGCTAATTCAGAGGCGAGCCCCTGTAGGCTCCGGGTGAGAAGGTGTCCCTTTTTTTTTTTATTTTTTTATTTCAAGGCTCACTAAGGCTTTCCAAGCTCCCATGTCCCACTGTGCCACCTCGGACCTCTGCCCCTGGATGAACCCAAGATGAAACAGCCCATAATGAGGCTCATTTGTGGCACACGGCAGCTATTTTAGGATGGCGGGCAGCCTGGGAAGGGGAAGCTGAGTCTCAGGAGGGGAGTGTTGATGGGTGCTCTGGGGCCCTGGTCCCTGAGATGCACTTGGGATCTTTTGAAGCTGCCTTCCCTTCTTCCATTTGAGAAAGTCGTTCCGGGGACTGGTAGAGGGACTTGCAGGGGCCTACACTTTACTGTCTGCTCACCTGGCTCCTCCAGGAACCCAGACTCGTCATCCCCACCCCTCCCTCTTAGGGTCATGGTGCCACTAGGAGGCATCCCCCAATGACCCCGCGGATCACGGGACCCGCTCGCTGTTACAGCTCCCGGGCTGAGCGAGTTGGAGGATGGCAAGGTTAAGGTCATGGGGGGCACCAGGAAGTCTGCGGAGAAGAGCGTCAGAGCTGAAGAGGTTCAGGTGGGCCACCAAGAAGAGCCCCAAGTGTGAGGCCCAGCCAACCCTAGAGAAGGCCCTTGAACCAGGTGACAGGGCCCCCTTTATAAAAGCAGCTGCCGGTCCCATGTAAAGAGTGCTGAACTCTGAGCCGACAGACGTATGTGTCCCTGGTCAGTGGTGCCGCCTTGAGAGCACCTGTCAACCACAAAACGAGGGCACTCCCATGACAGCCGAGAAGGGCCACCATCAGCACCCTATGAGCAGGGGAGGCTACGGCTGGATTTGGCTCTCCCCAGAGCATGGTGGTGGGTGAGGACCCTGTAGACCCTCCCCTGCTCCACACCCCTCCCTGCCCCCAAGTCGCCCAGCGTACTACTCACAGGCCACCTGGACCTCGGTTTGCCGCTGCAGCAGAGCGCCCATCCGGTTCCGCACGATGCAGCGGTAGAAGCCTGCGTGGGTGCGGTCCAGGCTGGTGATCATGTACCTGGGGGCAGACGAGACAGCCAGTGAGCAAGTCGGGCAGGTGCAGGGATGCACGTGTCAGAGTGGGATCAGAGGGAGAGGTCGCCAGGTCACCCTCTTCCTGAACGGAGAGCACCAGGGAGTTCCGGATTCTCTGCCATGTCTTGGAGTCACAGGAAGGTCCCCATCAATGGAAGCGTCCCTCCCGAGGGCAGCCAGGCTTTTGCTCAGGTGCTTAGGGAGCAGCCTGCATTTTCCCGTAGACGGGAGGCGCCATGCCTGAGCCCTTGACCCTGGTGGTGACCCGGCCTCCGGGACTGGAGGTCCTCTGCTGGAGGCTGCTGTCGTCCCTTGCCTGTGACTCACATGACTGGGAAGGTGGGGGCATTCTGTTTCGGCCAGGCCCAGGACTGTACTGTAAATATGAATCGAAATGGATGGGGGTGGCGGAGGCAGGAACCTTCCTATGCTTCCCCAAATGCTTTGTATCACCTCACCCTTAACACTCCAGACAGCGCCACTGCCACTTTGTGGAGGGAAAAGGCAGAGCCTCCCGAGCAGGACAGGGTGGCTTTCTGTATGTGTGGGCCCTGAGGCCAGGATGCACGAACCCAAGGAGGACCGTTGGGAGGCTGCTCTGGGAGCACGTGACTGGCCCAAAGGGCAGCAGAGTCTGGTGGTAGGGAACAGGTAGCTGGAGCGCAGGTATGCAGGGCACTGACCTGGCTGAGAGGCAGGGAGGAGGCCAGGCCAAGTTGGTGAGAGGGCCTTCCGGCTGGTAAGACATGGGCAGGTGGTGCTCTCTGATACGGAGGGGGCTAGTTCCCCTGGTGCCCCCTCTGTGATCACCTTTCCTGTCCCAGACCAGTGGATGGCCCAGCAGGGACCTCAGAGGATCAGGGGGCTTGTGCCTAGGACATCTTCTCCATTCTTGGGTGTCCTAGGGTTTGCCCAGCTGACTTGGTGGACAAGCTCATTGCCACCTGGCCCTAGGCTATGCCATCCCTGGGACAGAGCAACCTTATTCTCAAGAGTTGCTAAGTTTCCTTTTATACAAGTTCCAGCCGGGGCTTATCAGGACCATGAGCACCACCATCTCCACCACCACCGCCACCACCACCACCACCATCACCGACACCAACATCATCACCGACACCAACATCACCATTAGTACCACCACCACCATCATCATCACCACCATCGCCATCACCACCACCACCATCACCATCACCATCACCATCACCATCACCATCACCATCATCATCTCACGACAGTGAAACAAGCACTGCCCCTTTCTGAGCACCGGCTATGCCTCTGGCCTGGTCTTAA
>NW_024424897.1:7621647-7630979 GCF_017311325.1 Ursus maritimus | reverse complement strand
TACATTTTTTCATTTCACACAGCAGTTCCCAGACTATTGGATATCATGGACTAGTAACACTTAAAAAAATGGGGCTTGACATAAGACTGTCAACTTTTTACTTTGCCAAGTAAGATCATTAAAACCAACCAACCAAAAAGCAAACAGACAAACAATCCAGCAACCAAAAACTTAAAAAAAAAACACAAATGGATAATATTAAAAAGTGCCAGGCAGGGAGAGAAAAATAAACAGAAAAGGTCAGCCTTTTATCTAAAAAGGACATTTTGAGGTCACAGAGCAGAAATGTAATCTCAGCATAAAAGCAATTCTAACAAATTTTTAAACTTAAATTTTATGCAAACCCGTTACACTAGCTTCACTTTCCTTGTCGTATGTGAACAAGGGCGAATAGCTGCGGGGCTACATATGAGAGTCCTTCACTTAATCCTTGAGTGGGTACATTTATCAGTATCCCCATTTTAGAGGTGGGGAGACTGAGATTCAGAAATGTTTCCTCACTGACAGGCAGTCTCATAGGTGTAAGAGGCAGGGCCAGGGTCCCACAGAGGCTGCGTGACCCCAGCTGCTAACCAGTTCAACACAGACGTCATTTTCCAAAGGGCCCCCCTTCTGTCCTGGGACTCATGGATGCTCTGGTTCTGGCTGTGGCTCTGCACCGTGATTCAGAACCTTCTGGCTGTCTAAGCCTCTTATCTCTGCCACCGGCTGCAGTTCTTATCTGTCCCTCGCGACTGCGCACAGTGTGATGGAGGGGAGATAGCGGGCGCCCAGGCTCTGGCAAATTTCCCGTTCTGCTTCCACCCCACCCTCAAGCCCATTCCCACTCTCGCTTGCCTCGACCGCAGGGAGGGGAGATAGCTTTGGGGAAACTGTTTGGGTCTCGAAAGCGATGGGGTGACCTGACAGGAGAGATGGAAGGCGAGATTGGCTGGAACAGCTCTCTATCTTTGAAAATGGAATCCGAAAATTATTAAAAAGCTGCAGGGAGAGAACTATGAATGGAAACAGCCCCCAAAACTAACAAAAAGATGCTCAACTCCCATCACAATGAAAGGCCAAGCAAAACAAGACAACGTTCACATCTCAGACTGCCGAAGACTTTCGTGTTCGATCACGCGCAGTGCTGGCCGGAGTGGGGGGGAGGGGAGATGTACCCTCAGGTCAGCCAGTGCAAGTGCAGAGTGGTCCAGCCTTTGGGGCAAAATCTTTCAGAATGAGCACAGGCAAGCCTTTTGACCCAGAGGCCGCACTCCTGCGAGCTGGCCTCTTAGATATACTGCAAAAATGTGGCAAACAAACAAACAAACAAACAAACAAAAAACCAGGAGCTCAAGGTGGCATTCCTTTGAACGGCAGAGATACACATGCAACCGGAAACAACCTAGACATCCGTCAAGAACGCAACTGGGTCAGTTACCAACGTTGCAGCCGCCGAATGAATGAGGAGCCGCTGTCTGTACGAGACAGAATGGTCTCCGAGATGCACAAAGCACGGAAAGGAAGTCGAAGCTGGAGAGGGGGAGATGCTTATGGAAGTAACAACACGAGGAAGGAAGTGGCCAAGCAGTACCACGGCGGAGCGTCAGGGACCAGAGTGATAACGGACGGTTCTGGCTCTCAGTAAGCTGCTGCGTATGGACACAGGCTACCAGGCCCTTCGTCTGATGTTTAGGGTCATGCAAATCGACCCAATAAAAATAATTTCAGTTTGTGGACCAAAAAAAAAAAAAAAAAAAAAGTTAAAGAAGAGTGTAAATGGTATGATACCATGTAGGTAAATGAGACAGAATACACATTTGTATATATTTGCATACCTATGAAAACACGTACGTAAAATGTGTATATTTGCATATGATACAAGTACCTAAATGTATATATTTGCATAAACATGATACACGTACATAAAGCGTTTTCTAGATGGGGATACTCGATGGATACCTGTTATCTCCCTTTTGGGAGAAGTGCTGGGTAGGGAGGGAGGGAAACTTCTACTTTTTATGTCTTTCTATGTCATCAGAATTTCTTTCATTGTATGCATATATTGCTTTTATTTTAAAAATAAAATGTAAAAATGCACTTTGAGCATATAATTTAAGTATACATTATAGAACAGACACCAGGGACTCATTGGATGTGGGTTTGTTTGCTGATGTCAGTGATGCGTGGTGAAATTTAAACTTTAATAAAAGTAGATTTCTGCACAAGGCTGTATGTCTGTTTGCTTCAGCCAGGAATCCCCCAGGCCCCGGGGGAAGGTCAACTGGCTGCAGGCCGGCCCCTCCCCCAAGGCCCGAAGAGGAGCACTGGCCCTGGGCCTCCCTTCCGTCCCCCTGCAGTGGAGGCCAGGTGCTCCCTGGCCTGGCAGAGTGGGGTGCAGCCTCCTCTCCATCCCCCAGCCTCCCTCTCCTCCCCACATGGGAGACCTATTTCTGGCTGGATGGAAACATTATTTAAAGTAACAGTTCCGCCCACTGCCTTTCCTACCAGGGAAGCCCGCTTCACTCCACCCCAATTGCAGCTTCGGTCTCCCTGCCTCCTAGGCGGGTGGATGAGGCAGCCGGCCAGCATCTCAGCTTGCAAATCTAGCGCGCTGTACGCAGCCTTGATAACGATAGTAGCAGCGCTCATTATCCCTGAAATGCTCCCTTCTGGGCCCTCTGGACACACTCAGCCCCCAGCTCCGTCTGCCCCACCCACCTGCGGCCACGGGCCTGGCAGGAAAGTGGATGAGCCCAGCCCTGTCCCCTCCAGGGGCAGGGGGATGGACGGAATTCCCTGTACAGCAGGGCCTACACCTGATCCACCGAAGGGGAGCATGGCATTGGAGAAAGCACCGGAGCTTCTGACTCAGAAATTTAGGCTTGACTTTCCCCTCTACTCTTTCTTAGGAATGTGGGCTGGGCTTGTTATGGAGCCTTGCAAGCCTCAGTTTTGCCATCTGTAAAATGGTGACAATGATGGCCATCTTTGATAGGCTGATTATAAGAGGCCCTGGATATAACTCCAGGCATACAGCAGGTGCTGCACAAGCACCTGGCAAATGAAGGAGCAGGTGTATGAGTCACTGGCGGTGAGTGGAAGGTATGGGGTGAGGTGGGGAGGTTCAGAGAGGAGGACAAGGGAGTGTGGCGGAACCCCCCACCGGAATGCGGATCCATGAGGGGCTCCACACCAAGCATCAGATTCCCTTGCCTGGCAAATCCTTCAGCTTTCCCATGGACGTGTGAACCCCAACAGTGCCCAGCCACCGGCAAAGGACCTGCCATGCCCCCTCGGTTACCCAATCTTCTTTATTGGTAGAGGGGCCTCACCTCAGCCCCTCAGCTGCCAACAGAGGGTGTGCCCTCCTCTTCTGCCTCCTCAGGGACCCCGAGGCCAGTGAAAATGACAGACCCCCTTCCAAAGTTTGCTCCTCTCAGCTTCCTGACCCCAGTGAACTTCCTGCCACTAGGCTGACCTCCCGACCTCCTGGTAATCTCAGTTTGTGTCCTCTGGGTGCAGAGCCTGAGCCGGGCTTCTCTGCGGACAAGGAGCAGCGACGGTGGGTAAGGGGCACCTCTTCCTGGCTGACCTGCAGCTTTATTCTCCCTCTGATGACAAAAAGTCCCAGGGGCGTGGCTTGAGGGACTGAGGGACACCTGGAGTCACCCACCTTGAGCCCCCTCGAAGGACCACTTATTTATTGATTTCTTCTGGGAAACCCATGCACGGGACATAAAGACTAGAAGAAAAGGTGCACAGGAAACGTCTCTCCCACCCCGTGCCCCAGTTGCCCGGTCACTCCCAGCTCCACACACACATAACCGCGGCGACTAGCTTCCTGGTCGCTTTTCAGAACTTCTCCAGGCGAACACAAGCACATGCGAGTTCACGATCCCTCCCCTTTCCAGCAGGAGACTCGGGGCCTCCTTTCGGCAGTTCTACTCCCTCCTTTGTGCGTGTGACAAGGAGATCTTTCCATAACCGCATGTGTGTGCACGTAACTGACCTTCCTCAGGCTTCCTAACAGTGGCGGAGTGGCCAGTGGCGAGGAAGCCTTGCTTTGTCCCCACTGGATGGTCAAATGGAGAAGGCGGGGGGAGTGGGGGGGTGGTGGTGGGGGGAGAGCCCTGGGGCAGGGCTTGGCCAGGGTGGAAAGAAATGGAGACGCACTAAGGGTCCACACGGTTCTCCCTGCCCCCCCCTCAGTGTCCCGATTCGGCCGGCAGGACCCACCGGCTCAGTCCACTCCTCCGAGATGGAGAGAAGAGCTCAGGGTGCAGGGCGCACGGTGAGCCGGGGAGGAGCCAGGACAGAGAGATGGACTCTCGGAGACACGGGCTGGGCAGGGAGGAAAGGAGGCCCTAACAAACGTGGCATCTTCTCCGGCACACGAGGAAACACACAGTGCCCTTTTTGGTTCGAGTCCTTGAGTGTCACAGTTGATATTTAAAATGATTCTTCCTCGCATTAAATAAGATATTTCAATTCCACGGAGCTGTCAGGAGCTGATGCGGACACTAGAAATAATAGGCACACTCTCCTTGTATTGTCCTCGTTAATAAATCAGCTGCCTGGAGATGCACGCGCTGGTGCTCACGCAGAGGAAGGGGGGGTGTGTGTGCGTGCACACGTGTGTACATGCGTGCACCACTGCTCCCCCACCCCTCCACATTCCTGTGCTTCCACCCACGTGCACGCTTACACCCACACGGACGCACATTTATGCATACGTGTACAAAGTTGTGTACGCACAAGCGCACTCATGCCACTCCACACACACACATGTGCACACACACCCAGCACATGAGCACTCACGCACACCCACGTTTGCATACATGCACACCCACACACACCGTGCACATGGTCATGCACACCTGTGCACACTCACACAAGGCACACAGTGTATATACACACGTACACATACACGCTCACACAGCCTGGACACACACTCGTGCGTACACATGTGCACGCACTCCCATATGGACACACACTCGTGTGTTCATGCGTGCCTGTGTGCACACAACAGGCACACCCACCCACACTCATGCAAACACACTCATGCACACGGGTAACACTTCTGGGGTGAACCCATGTCCAGCCGCTCCTATCCGAGGTCACCCAGGGCACCCCAATCCACCCTGCTCTCACACTGAGGCCCTGGGCACTCTGCGCTCTCACACTAAAGCCCCGGGCGCTCTGGGCTGCCACATTCAGATGCGCTCAGGACACGCGGGTGTCCGGTCACAGACCACACACTCTCTCCCACCAAACCATATCTTCCAGGGGCAAGGGAGCCCCCGGGGACTGACCCCTTGGTGCTAGGGCTTTTCTCTCCAGAGGCACTGTGTGTGGAGAGGAGGGAAGCTGGACAGGGAAGGAACTGAGGTTTGGGGCAAACAGATCCCCCAGCCGTGCCCCTTCCCTGGGCTCCCTCACTAGGGTGTGGGCTCTCCGTGACTTACCCGCTAGGCCTCTTTTCTTCAAGTGAGCTGTGCTGGGGGCGGGGGGACGGGTGGGGGGAAAGCAGCCAAGCCTCTACATCCACTGGGGGGTGAGCGAGGGCTCTGGGCCTCCTGCCTGCCGGTGTCACCACAGACGGCCGAGGCTGACACAGGCTGAGCTCTGGGGACGCAGGCTTCCTTCCCTCTTCCCAAGGACTTTTGGGCAATGGGAGACACAGCAAGTCCTAGTGTGTGCCTGTGTCCTCCCAGACCTGCGGACACACGCCCCGTTCCCCTTCCTGCAGCAGGGAGACAGCGGGCCCTCCAAGCACTGGCCACCGGGGCCGCAGCAGGCTAGAAAGGGGCCCCACCTCGTGGGTTTGCTTTTGCAAAGGTTCCTCAGGAAAGAAAGCAAAACTCCATCCAGAGTGATATAAAGGGGAAAGTACATGTACCAGAAAAGAGATAATAGTAATGTACCATTATATAATTAACATAATTAGCATGAGGATAAAAAGTGTCATGTATCTAACATATATCAGCTCAGCTAATGCTCACGATTCCGGAGGAGGCTCGTGCTAATGGAAGCTCAGTCTATAGCCGAGAAAACTGGGCCCAGAGTCATTAAGTAACCTGCTGCAGGTCACAGAGCGAACGAGTACCTCGCGCACAGGGGCGGTCTGGTACACAGACAGGATGGACCTCACCGAGACGCGTACCCAATCATTGGGGTCTCTCCTTTCTGGGGTTTGCTTGGAAGAAGGAAGTGCTATCTACACTCTGCTTCTTACACGCAGAGAAACTGTTGATGGAGGGACAAGAGGGGTTTCTGGGCAGGACCTGATGATTTGGTCTGCGGCACGTTGCAGAGAAAGCTGGTGCCGAGTGCTGGCCACTCAGTATCCGTGGAGATGCAGGGGCCTGGGGCATGACTGCCCAGGAAAACTCTTTAGTGGGGCTTTTGGTTCTGGAACGGGATCCAGTAAGAGAGCATCGGGAACAGCCGAACTGTTCTGTGTGATGCCCTCACTGGCAGGTCGCGTTTTCCCTCTGGCAGCTTTGGCAGCTGCCTGAAGAATCCTGAATTCATGGGCTGGTAGGGGGCGGGGGAGAGAGACAGACAGACAGACACACACAGAGGCACAAGCTGCCCCCGCACAGGAAGAGACGGATCTCGAGGGCGGCTGGTCCTGGGAGGATGATGTCAGGAAGATACACCCCGTGGTGAGGGCTGGCAGGGCAATTTAGGAACAGTGATTTCTCTCCTTCTATTTTAAGCAGTTTCTGTCCTGTGCTGTAATTCCCCTCCCACACCTTTGGTAAGAGTGTTACGCACCCGACTGGCTTGTGCTAATGGCGCTTCAGGGAAGGAAGGGAGCCGCTGTGCTCCGACCAGGGGAGGGGCCGCCCTTGGAAGGGAGGTGGCAGCCTGGGCGGGGAGGTGCTGAGTGAGGCCTGGGGGTCCTCTGGAGCAGGAGTAGGACAGGTGGCACTGAGGCCCAGGCCAGGTGAGCAACGTTGTCCCCAGGGTCCTTGGAAGGTGTGAGAGGGTCAAGGGCTCACCCCTCACAGACCGCGGACATTTGGATAGTGGAGGACCTGGGTACAGTGGGTGCCCCCACCGCCTAGAGGGCTGCAGGGTGGAGGGTGCCACAAGAGACAGAGGGGGAGAACCCCTGATTCTGACTACAGAATATGGGGGAGATGGAGGCTGGCTCACAGGTGCAGGGCTATGCGCTCACCCCTTCTCCTGCCTCAGGGCCTCCCCTGTGGCCACACGGGGGTGGCTGGAACCTCAGCGGCGCCGGGTCCCCCCTCTGGGTGCAGGTAAGGGACAGAGATGCGGGAGCAGCCGGGACTTGCTCCCATCACATCTGTGGCACCTGCAGCCTGCAGGGACGGGGCTGGGTGCAGGGCCTTGGCAAGATGCCTGCGTCCAGAAAGTAGAAAGATCCCTGCTGGCCCCATTCTCCAGCTCTACCAGACTTCTGGTGCTTTCTGATGAAAACAAGCTGCCCCTCGCCTCTCCACGGGCAGCCCCTCAGCCCACAGGGTCCCTCTCCACTTTTGGCTAGGACTGTAAGTGCACTCCGGCCAGTTAACACACTCCTAGCCTGCTGACCTTGATCCGTAACAGAGTTAATTTGCTTTCTTTCAAGATATGCAGATTTCCATTGGCCTTGGAGAATGAAAGACCAGAACTTTTCCTAGGCCACAGAGGAGGGCAAGTCTGTTGATGCCTCCTGGGCTCTCTGATTAGTCCAACGATCTTTTAGCAAAATGTTTTTCTTTTTTAAGGTCACGCTATGACTTCACTGACCTCCCTTGGTGCATCTGAAGACCTTGCCCTCCTTTGCAGAAAGAACAGAGCACTTGTGTACATCACCAGGCTCTCTTGCACACCCCCCAGCCCCCCCAGGTATTAGGGAACTAGAACTGCTTGCACAACCCCCAGGAACCGAGACAACTCTGTACGTGGCGTTGTCAAATCTGCATGTAATCAAGAAACGTCAGAACGCTCTACTCCCTTAACTGATTAAACCCGTTAAACATCTCTAGGCCAGGCAGGAACCTCGGAGCTGGCCTTTGGACAAGAGTCCACCTTCTTCCCAGGTGGCTGGCCTCCTGAATAAAGCTCATACTCCTTTACAATCAAAACTTGTCTCTTGAGTAGTGGCTTTTTGAGCAATGGGCAGCTGAACTGGGAACTGGGGTTTCGGCAACAGGATGTCCCCTCCAGGAAGCCTTCTTGAATATCTCCCAAGGTTGTCCCAGAATTCTCTCCTGCCAGAACTGGTGCATTTGTCACAAGTGAATGTAATGTCCTATGTACTTGTACGTGTCTCCCTGAGGTCATGTCTTATACACTGCCCCATGTTCCCCACACACTGTGCCTGAAACAACACATGCTCAGTGAACATTCTCTGGATGAGTGGATGAGATGGCCAGTGTAGAAGGCCACAGAATGCCCCCCAGAGAAGTCCACATCCAAATTCCCAAAGCCTGTATGTCACCTTATAGGAGATGATGGTTAAATGGGGTTCCCCCAAAAGATATGTTGACATCCTGATCCCAATATGTGTCAATGTGTCCTTATTTGGAAACAGGGTCTTAGCAGATGTAATGAGTTAAGATGAGGTCATTAGGGTGGGCCCTAATGCAAGGTGACCGGTGACCTCGTAAGAAGAGACACAGACACAAACACACAGGGAGAAGGCCATGGGCCACTGCAGGCAGAGACTGGAGCGACGCGGCCACAGACCAAGGAGCACCGACCACAGCAGAAGCTAGAAGAGAGCCATACGATGGAGCCTGGGCAGGGGCCTGGGAGCCTTCAGAGAGGGGGGCCTGTGGACACCTTGATTTCCAACCTCCGGCCTCCAGAACTCAGAGAGAATCCAGGTCTATTGCTTTAAGCCCTCTCCACCCCCTCCACCCCCCCCAGTTTGTGGCACTTTGGGACAACAGCTCCAGCGAACTCACACAGATGGCAGCAGGGACTCCTCAGCTGTGATTTAGTTACGGACCCGAGATGGGGGCATGATCCTGGGTGATTCGACAGGCCCAGACGTGATCCCAAGCATCCTGCTGAAAGGGTGATGTGAGGAGAAAAACAGGCTGGAGGCATGAGGGGCAAGAGCCAAGGGATGCAGGGAAAGGGGAGGAGGTGAGGGTTTTTCTCCCCTCCGGCCTCCAGCAGGAATGCTGCGCTGTCAATGCCTCGAGTTTAGGACTTCCGGCCGCTGGAACTGTAGGAGGATCCGTGTGCTCTGTTCTGAGTCACTAAGTGCATGGTTATTCGTTACAGCAGCTGGTGGGAAACTCATGCAGCCAGATCCCCTACAGGTCGGGGATGCAGCCGGGCTGGGAAGGTCTCTTGGACAATGTGGGGGGGGGGGCGGAGGG
>NW_024424897.1:7505905-7621637 GCF_017311325.1 Ursus maritimus | reverse complement strand
GCAAGGGCCCTGGGGCAATGGGGGGGGGGGGGGGGGGGGGGGGGGGATGACTCTGGATGCCTAAGAAGCAGGCAGCCGGAGGGCTGAGCTGGGCTAGATGCCGAATTGTCCAAGGCGGCTGCTTAGACAAGACATAGCCTGTGGGCTTGGACGACCACTTTCTGATGGATGGTTCGGCTGGGGGGCTCAGGACCCCCTGCAGGGCCTCCCCTCCCTGCCCCAGGCCTCCCTGCTACTCCTGAGCCCTGTGTGCGGCCCTAAGCCTCCCTGCTCCACTGGGAGACGCCGCGATGCTCAGATTGGTCCTGGGGCCTGTGGTCAATGAGAAGGATGGTGGCATTATCGAGCTGGAGGCTGCTGAAACCATGACAGCCCAGGCTAGAGTTGGCTGGGGAGGGTGTCTGTCCGCCCTGTGACCTTCTGGGCCAATTAACTGCTCTCAATGAACAAGAGAAAGGACTTCATTAAGGGCTGCCATCAGCGGGGTGGTCCCCACAGACTCAGAGCAAGAAGACAGGTAGGGGAGGAGGGAGGCTCAATGTGGCCACTCAGCAGACACAGGTGGGACTGTCACTGTGGGGAGAGTAAGAGGGGACCGCCCTCACTCTCTCGAACAATAAGAGCATCGGTTCCAAGCAAACACCCGAAGACATTATCTGGTTCACCTCCACACTCACTGCAGGGGAAAGGGCCCCTACCCCATTTTATAGCCGAGACCGTGGGCTCAGAACGACTGAGCATGCCTTATCACTGAGCCAGAGGGCAGCAAGGCGACATTCAATGTCAGGCCCATCTGAACCCAAACCCGTCCCACCCCACGCCTGCCCCCGACCTGGTCAGCAGGCACACCCCGGAGAGACAATGCCTCCCGGGAGCTGCCAGGACCTGTCCTGACCCAGCAGCCCCGCAGAGAGAGTCATCTAAGAGCCACGAGTCACTAGATCTGAGATCATCTCGCAAAGTGCAGAGCAGGACAGGACACCAGGTTTGATTACCGGGAGCAGAGAGACAGAAGACCTGTCTGGGCTCAAGAAGTTCAAACCTGCAGATGTTTCACAGTGGATTTTCAAAAAATGACGGGGGTGGAAGGAATCCTGAGGTTTGAGGGGGGCCGGGAGCCAGTGCGGTTATTTGTTTTTTTAGAAAGAAAAGAGACAGGAAGAACAAAAAGGCATAAGTGGGGCCTGTCTTCTGCTCACAGGGATGCTCAGGAATTTCCCCCAGGGCTCCCTGCTTCCTCCGCCTGCGGTGGGGGGCAGAAAAGGAGGCTCCTTTGTCCTGGGCTGCTGGCACCTGGCTGAAATTCTGCAGCCCCCGCCCCTTTATTTTTACACCTGGTAAGAGGCTGCAAGGAAATCCAGCCTCCAGGAACCAAGCTGCTTGTGCTTTGTGGCCAAATTGTGGAGGGCCTGGCGGAGCAAACTAACCAACCTGCTTTGCTCTCAGCCTCCCCAGCCTCCCAGGTGCACCGGGGAGAAGCTGCCTTTATGGCCTCTCTGCCCCCGTGGCAGAGAAGTGGCCTCCTAATTAGATCCGGGGCTGGAGGGAGGACTGGAGGGCCACCCGGGAGCCTTCCCCCTCCACTCTGCAGGGACACTGTGAGCATAGCCTGAGTTCTGCATTTGCCTGTGCGAGACTCATCCGTAAGAAACCCCAAGTAAATGCACCAAACCGCACGCAGCTGACCTGCCGCAGAGCCACGCTCCCCGCAAGCATCCTCAGCTCCCCTGCGCTGGTCTGGTCTCACAACTTTCCTTTCCATCCCAGACACCGCTCCCTCCCCCAGCTCACAGTAACTCAGGGGGAGCTGCAGCCCTCCACCTCCCACTTCCCCAGGCCGGCTGCGGGGCCCTTTCCTAGGCGGAGTGCCAGGTTTATTGCAGTATTTACGAATTTCTCACCCACCAAGCATGCGGGAGACTGTGATTGTCTTGAGCAGGCTGCTCTGTTTTTTATGTGTCCCTAATGAAGTTTTTGAGTGTTGTTCCCTCACCCCCTTTCCCCCATTAGCCCTGTGGTTTTTAGTGCATGATTTTGCATAGCGTGCTTTTTACGTGATAGCAGAACTGACTGCAAGGTGTCTGACGCCTGGGAAGGACTCAAGAAATGTGTCCTTGTAAAAAGAGAAAAAAAGAAGAATAAATAAATAAAATCTTAAAAAAAAAAAAAAAGAAATGTGTCCTTGTGTGTACTATTATTATGAGTCATTCGGCCCAGACTGGAGGGCCCGTGACGTGCCAGGCACTGGGTGAGGCTCCAGGGTCAGCAGCAACAACAGTCACGACAGCCAGACCATGCGTCCGCGGTGCTGCCTTGTGTTCAGATGGAGATGTTACCACCACTGCCGCCCGCTGCTTAGAATCGCACCGCTCCCCAGCTCCACGTCCAGTCCATCCGCTCCTATTGCTATCTGCCGAGACAACGTGCTGCCCCTGGGAGTGAAACATTGGCCCCTGGGCATCTCCGAGTCCCAGGGAATAGAAGGGAGCAGGGACTTCCTCATCTCTGAGCGAGAAGGGCTTTATTACGGCCCCTTTAATCACCACAAAGGATAATGGCTAATTCACACTAAGGGGGTGGGGCGCGTGGGCACGGGAAGCACTCACTTGGAGGGGGAGCCCTGAGTGGGCACGGAGGGGTGATGGTGTGAACCCTGCCAGGCTCTGCCCAGCTGGCTGGAGCTTCCCGCCCAGCCGCGTCCTGCTCCCTGGCCTTCACCAGGTGACTGATTTTCCCAGGCCAGATGTTTGTGGCATTAATGAATGTTGATGAGGCTGGAGGGTGTACCACAGTCTCCCCGGGGGCCCCCCAAGTGGATGGAAGCTGGGAAGAAGCCTCCCTGGCCATCCTGAGTGCCTGCTGTTGGCAAGTCCGGCAGGGTGGGGGGGGGGCATGTGATGAGATGCCCATTCCGTTCCTCGGTCCTTGGGGAGACCTGGCTCAAGGTCAGGGCTGATGTTCTTCCTTTCTACCTGGGTCCAGGCTTCAGATGTCAAAGCGATTCTCCTCCCCAAGTCCCAAGGCTCAGGCACCCAGGCAGGGCGCTCCTGGCTCCGTGGTCTATCTCCCCTCTTGAGAGTCCTGGCTGCCCTTCCACCGAGGTCAGAAACATGCCCCCAACGACCAGCCGCATCGAGTGCTGTGCTAGAGGCTTCGGGGGCAAATGCTCCCAGGGCCGGTGGGCACTGGTGGAGAAGGAGGGTTTCTGACTGTAAGTGTGTTTTACTTGTTGTATGACCTTGGGCAAGTTGTCTGATCTCTCTGTGCCTCCATGACCTTATCTGTAAGATAGAGGTAATAATAATAATTAACAATAACCTAAACCAGGTACTATCTTAAGCACCTTTTATTATGCGAATGCATTTTTTCCTCTTTACTACTCTGTGAGGTCAGAATTAATTTTATCCAAATTTGGTAGCTGTACAAGCCGAGGAAACCAAGGCACAGAGAGGTTAAGTAACTTGTCTGAGATCACGCAGCCAATAGGTGGTAGAGCCCCAGGGGGCTGCCTCTAGATTTTGTGCTCTTAACCACCAGGCTCTAGTCCCTCCCGGAAGGCACGTGGTACGGATTCAGGACAGGGCGCCTGTGATGGGCGTAAGACAGGGCCAGTGTGAGATGTGTCCTAAGCACTCGCTGAGTGTGAGCTCTACTGGGATTATTAATGTTTTATTTTTCACTTAGTCATCCATCCTGTGAGGAGGGAGCACCGCCCTCTGCCCTCTCTAAGAGCCCCCTAACCCGGGGCCCAAAGCCCACTCATCCAGGATGAGTCCTTGCCCAGAGAGCAGAGCCAAGGCTGGGGCGACCATGGCATCTCATGTTAGAAGCTGTGATGGCAGTGGCCCTGAGCCCTGGGGGGCCCAGAGCCGCCTCTGCTCCCCCCTCTTCTGAACACCTGCCCAGACCCCAGGCAGCTGCCTCAGAACGCCATCCCACCGGCCCGGACTTCTCTGGCCTCTGTCCAGCATGACTCATGGCCACCTCTGCCCATTCGCTTTGGGTTTTCTAAAGTCACGCTCAGAAGTGACTTCAGGGAAACGTGGTGGGGGAATCGGGCCAGAACGGCGTAAATGAGGCCCCGAGGACCTGCCTGCGAGCTGCCATCTGGAAAAGGTAACCTGTGTGCATGGCCAGGCACCGCCAGATCGGAGGCTGCGGGCCTGAAGAGCACGGCTCTAGGATTTTGCAACAGCTCCAATCAAATGTGGGGTCTATGCCTCCTGCTAAATCTGGGCTGACCCTGTGACTTGCTTTCACCAACAGAATCTGGTGGAACATTCTGAAGGCCAGGCCTCGAGAGCCTTGTAGCTTCTGCATTCACCTCTCAGCCCACCAGGCCCCAAGACCACCGGGCCATGAAGGATGGTAAACCACAGGCAGAAAGACCAGCACCACAGCTGTCCAGCCCAGCTGAGCCCAGCCCAGCCCAGCCCAGCAGATGGCCAGCGAAACGGACCTTCATGTGCGCCCAGCACAGACCAGCAGAGAAATGAGAAATCATGGTTGTTTAGTCATGAAGTTCTGGAATGTTCTTCTGGGCAGCAGTAAGTACCTGACCAGAGGCTGTGGCCGAGGTCAGGCTGAGCATGCTCCAATGGGTGGGGGTCCCCCATCTTCGTATGTTCCCTAGGGGTCAGGGGTAAAGGAGCAGGTACAATGCGTGGAGCTTCTGGACGTGCTGCGGGTTGACCTCTAGGGTCTGTGCTCGATCTCAGGTGAGATTGTCTTTCCTGGTTACTATTCTCCATTCTGCAGGAAGAACGGCCTCCCCCTTCCCTAAGCCCTCTGTGAGCCCGCACCTGCTCCCTACTGACTCTGAGTCCCCAGAGGTTGCCAGCTGGAGCTGAGACCCCTACTTCCAACCCCCTGCTCTCCTCTCACTCCCAGGAGGCTCTGCGTGGCAGACTTGGGCAGCTGGCCTCTCCCTCGGCCAGGGTGGGAAATTCAAAGTCACAAACACCTCGGCACCCCATTAATCAGAGAGCAGAAAAGTGCGCCATGGCAGAGACTCCTCTTGGGAGGACAAAGACACAGGGCAGAGACCATTTGAACCCTTCCACATAGCGATATCCCATGCAAGGGCCAGAAAGGGGCTCTGAGGTGTACGGTGGGGGAGAGGGGGGTCAGGCAGCAAGGCAGCCCCCAGGAAGCAGGGGTCATTACCAACTCCCCAGGCATCTGTCTAGACCATTTGCCTGCCTGAGCGCGTAACTGAGTCAAGATCTAATTAGTTTCTGTGTCCTGGCTGAAAGCCAGAGAGGGGGAGGCCCACAGGAAGATCTGGGGAGGGGGAGTTCTTGGGGCACGCTGGGGTCTCCAGTCCAGCTGTGTGGGGAGAAAGAATGAACATCTCATTTCCATATATTGGACTCTCCCAGATAAAAAACATATGTGCCTCTGACGGAGACCCCCTCTCCCCGCCTCCCCAAGGACCTCGGGCCGCGCACGCCCGCCTCGCGCCCATCTCTGTGCACTGGCTCCCAGGGATCAGGGCCAGATTCAAATCTGTCAATTTCGGGTGATGAATGATCAAGCCCTTCCTCATTTGCATGTTAAGTTTCCTTGTGGTGGAAATAAACAGCCTCAGTTCATCAGAGAAGAGCTTTCTTTGGGAGCCTTTCATTAAAGTGGCAGTGAGCGCTTCGCCTGCGTGTTCTATTCCGCACTCGGGGGAGTCTGGGTACCTGGGCCACCCATCCCGGGGCTGCTGGGATTGGCTCTGGAGCGTCTGTTGGTCACTGCAAAGTGGGAGGAGGGGAAGGCGGAGAAGAGAGAACATAGCTTGTGTGCACACACCTGTGTGTTCTAGAATGTTCCAGCAGAGAAGCTGGCAGCCGGTGTACCTCCTACTTTGCATCCCTACTTTGCAGTGTAACCCAGGATGTGTCACTTTATCCCTGGGGTGACTGTTTCTGCATCTATAAAATGGGAAGCCTAGTAACTGCTTTGTGGATTCCTCGGGCCGCCTGTGGGCATCAACCACAGCAGTGCCAGCGTGAGTACACGGCGTGCACGCCCGTGTGATGGGTCCTGCAGGGTACCCACACACGGGCCGTGGATGGACACCCAGAGCTGTGTCTGCTGAGCGTGTCTGCAGAAGGAACACAGCAGCCTCCCTGCCTGCTCCAGCCTCAGGGGGGACCCACGACGCATGGGCCTGTCCTCCCTGCCCCAGCTGCACGGGCTCTCAGGGCCATGATGCCTCGGAGCGATGCTCGGAACCCATCTGCACCCACGGGGACACTAGGAGACCTCAGCAGACATCCAAGGGGACAGAGAGGCGAGGCCAGCGCCACCTCCCCCAACACAGCACATCCCTCCCATGTCCTGAGGGGTTCAGCCTGCCTGATGAGGAAAACGTCACCAAATCAAGCTGGATCGTGGAGTCTCTGCCTTGGATCATGCCAGAACACGGCACAACTGAGGCGCCCAGTCAGACCCAAGCAGCACTGCCTGGGGGCGCAGGGGGTCTGGGGTGGAGTGGCCGTTCTGACCCTCACACCCGGTCTGGTCTTGGGAGAAAGCCACTTTCCTCTCTTAGCTACGGGGTGTCCCAGCTGTAGGGCCGAGGGCTCAGCCCAGAGGCCAGCGGGGCCGTGTGAGTCTGTCAAGGCCCTGAGCGTGTGCGCCCAGGCCCCGCAACCTCAGGTCAGGGTCCGGCGAGGTGACACCCCCCATTCATCTCCTGCCTCCGCGGGAATGGGGGGCCCACTTCCTCCCCCAGCCAGGACCCAGTAATGAGAACGTGAGAGCTGGGTTGCTATGGAAACTGAGACAGCCAATGCTTCAAAGACTTTTGCTTCTTGTTTCCCTTTTTCCCCTTACATTTTGAACTTATTCATCTTAATTGACATAATTATTGCAACGTCAGCCTGAGGCACAGGGAGCCAGCTGTGCCCCTCGCCGCCCACCACCTGCCCTGACCCTCCAGGGCTCTCCCTGTCGCCTCTCTCTCAGCTTCTGTCACTCACCAGCAAACCCTGAGGCCAGGGCTGGCCCCCTCAGGTTCAGGAAGAACCTATCCTAAAGCAGGGGGAGGCCTGCACCCCAGTGTTCCTGGGCACCTGTGGGGATGGGGTCGGGGCTGCTATCCATAACCGAGAGGCTGTGTTCTCTCCCAGCAGGGGCCCCCAGCTCTTCACCAGCGCTTTTAGCAGGACTGCCGGAGCCGACGAGGGTGCCTTATTGACACAGGGGAGCCGGACCCTTCTGCCGCTGAGTGAATGAACTTGGGCCAAGCTCTGGGTCTCTTCAAGCCTCTGTCTTTCCATCTGTGCCATGGACTTGTCCTACCCACCCATTCATCCCATGCCCGGGATCAAATAAAGCATCGGAAGGAAGCAGCTCTTGGATTGCTACTTGGATTGTCAGGAAAAGACAAAGAAGGGGGGCAGGAGGGACCCCCCCAAGAGGGTGGCCAGTTATGCCCTCGGGTCCTCCAATTCCCGGCCGGTTGTGCTCACACCAAGCCAGCCGCTGACTCTAGCATGGCAGGATGCCTGCACGCACAGGGGCAGCCCTGGCTCCAGCTGGAAGGGTCTGGGGGGCACGGGTGCCTCGCTCTCGACCACTGGTTCTCAGTGGGGTGGACGTGGCCCCCCCAAAGCACATTTGGCAGTTCTGCAGACATTTGGGGTTGTCCCATTTGAGGGGGGAGGGGGCTACTGGCACGGAGGCCAGGGATGCTGGGAAACACGGTGCAGGGCACGGGCAGCTCCCCCACCAAGAAATGCTCTGCCCCCAAACACTAACAGGCCCAGGCTGAGAAGCCCTGCCCCCGCTGCGGTCTTCCTCGGGGGCAGCACGAGCATCGTCCGGGGGTCCCTCTAACTCTACCTCCTCCGTTGTTGGAAGGCTGCCCTGCGTGTGCAGACGCGGGGCCTGCTGGGCTCCCCGCAGCCCTCCTCCCCTCCTGGGCTCCTCAGGAGTGGGAGGAGGGCCTCTGGGTCAGGGGAAGGACAGCACGCTTGGCTGGGGGCCTCTTCCTCCTCCCGGCCCACCTCCCCCATCCCTCCCCAAGGATTACGACATTTCTAAACTCGTTAACTTTTAATTACTACCTCCCCTCTGCCTGAGTACGCTGGCTCCGTGCCATGTACATCTCTATTAAAATTCAATTTATGCCCATCATAACTAATTCCTACACTCCGGCTTTCTCACCGGCAGCCTTCAATTTTCAGACAAGATGTCCAAACTCACGGCCAAATCAGAGGCCATCTCCGAAGAGGCCGGCAAGGGGTGGGTGGGTCTGGCTTTGTCATGGAAGAGGAGCCTGGATCTCCTAGGAACATTGGAATGAGACCCTGGCCAGGCAGAAGGAGTGGGGACAGCCTGGCCCGTGGGGTGGACGTGCGTGGGTGGTGATTACAGGCTGGCTTCCGGGCCACCGTGTCCACTCACACAGCCACCGATGACCAGACACCCTTCTGCATGCGTAATCTCACAGGACGCTCACAACCCTCTGGTAGGTAGCGACTGGTGTCATTATTCCCATTTGACATATCGGACAACTGAGGCAGGTGTCACACGGAGTCAGGGTCTGGACTGGGATTCATACTCGGGGGACGCGGGTGCCGAGTCTAGAGAGATCCAGCAGCAAAGGTTTGTACGGACAAGGCAGGTCGGGGAGAGGGAAAAGCAAAGAGTCCTGAATAGCAGAGAGCACTGGGAAAGAGCTCCTTCTGCCCTTGAGCCAAGGGTGTTGGTGAGAGAGGAGACCGGACAGAAGGCAGGCCCAGGGAACACAGGGTCTTGAGCTCCCTTGACCCAAATCCTCCAGAGACCACCCACCACCTGCAGGATGCAGCCCAGAATGTTCTCACTCACGTTCACCCTGCCTCCACATAGGCCCCCCCACAGGCCCCTCATTCAGCCCTCCTCTCTCCCTGAGGTCACCTCTGTCCCTATATCTAGCTGAGAGCTGTTAGTGCCCCAGCAGCGGACACAGCTGGCCACTTGGTCCTTCTCAAAAGCCCCCCCACCCCGTGACACCCCAATCTCCATCGTGGCCTCATGGCTTCGTGCTGCTGGGCAGGTTTTCACCTCTGTTTATCTACCTCCTGGGGCTCTGAGGCTCTTTCCCCGTGCCGTGTCCACTCTCTCATCCTGCTCATTCCCACGACGTCAGCTGTCACGGTGACATCAGTGACACCTAAATCAAGACCCTCAGCTTGGGCTTTTCTCCTCCATGCCTTTCTGCTGGACGCCACTGCCCGAAGTCTCGCCAAGTGCCCAAAGGGAGCATGGAGACTTTCCACAGTGTCCCTTCCAGCGTCTCCTCCACCACCTGCCTCCCCACCTGTCTTCCTCCCTCACCCGCACAACCAGCCCATCGTCGAGTCCTGTAGTTCTGCCTCCCAGATAGGTCTCGGACCCATCCGGTCCTCCGATCCTGCTGTCTCCAAGATGGCCCGGCCACCCCCCTCCCGCCACGACTGCGCAGCCTGGCTCCCACCTGCTCTCCTCCAGCCCACTCCCCACCTGGCTGCCTGGCTACATGGTTTGAAAGCGGACACCTGATCGTGTCCCTTCCCTGTGACAAACCAGTCAGGAGCCCCACATTGCTGTTGGCTTGAGATAAGAGCTCCCGAAGAGAGCCAGCAAGCCCTGACCTAACTGACCCCATCCGCTCCTCCAGGGTCCTGATCTCCCGTCCGTGCTGGTCTCCAGCCTCTGTGTCTGTGCGCACGGCTCTGGCCACAAGCCCCCCTCTGCCCCTTCTTGCCCCTGCTAACTCTACCCATCCTCTAGGTCTCAGCATCCCTGGTGACATCTTCTCCGACCTGTGCTTTCATAGCATGCATTGAAACTGGGGTCCATTGGTACGTGCAGAATGACTGTGTTCTGCTCTCATTCCAGACTGCAAGCTCCTTGGGGGCAAGGGCTCTCCCGGCTTACCTAGAGCCGCCCATTCACGCCGCGTCTACACCAATGCCTCTTCCCCTCTCAGTTCAAGTTCGACATCTTCTACAGGCTGCCCCAAACTTCTCTGGGACCCTCTCTTGGCCTTTACACCTGCTGTCCCTCCCTAGTCCAGGCACTTACGGCCCATGAGGGTACCTCTTGCCCCTTGGCTGGCACTGCCCTTCCTTACTGTCGTCCTGGCCTAGCTCCATGCCCAGCGGGCAGAAGGTCCCAAATCTGCATCCCGTGACTGAGCAAAGGTAGGCCTCTCCTGACGTTCGTCCATCAGGCCGGGACGGAGAAGATCTTCCACGACTTCAGGGAACGAAGCCATGAAGCCTCACATCCCTCACTACCAAGACGCCTCTCCTGCAGGAGTTGCTGATGTTCAGGGATGGAGAACAGAGCCTAAGGGAAAGGGGCCGGCACGGGGCCTGGCACGAGGGAGATGATCATTTGGAGTGCTCGTTTTCAAGAGTTCACATATGTGAAATCCCTCAAACAGGGCTGGGCCCGCGTACGTCCACGTGTTAGCCGCGACTGGCTCTCCTGCATGGGTTTAGAAGGCTGGCTGGGGCCATCCCCCGAAAGCAGGGTCCTGGGGGAGGACAAACGTGGCCAGACAGCTTGTAGCGGACAGGGGGGAAATGCAGGCTTGGGGTCCAAAAGATCCTGAGTAAAACCTGACTCCCCAGGTCTGGCTGTGTAACCCTGGGCAAGTTGCTGAATTTCTCTGAGCTATGACTCCTAGCTCTGGGGCAGAGAGAGATAATAATAGCACCGATCTCCCAGAACTGCTGTTGGTAAGAGCCTGGCTCCGTTCCGGGCACCCACGTGGCATGTGCTGCAGTGCCCTCTGGGAAGCCCGCTGGCCTCTGCGTCCCCGGCCGCTGCTGCCTGCTCTCACTTCTAAGGCGAGGCCAGAGCATAAGCCAGAGACAAGGCAGCTGGTGCGGAGAGTTTCTCTTCATCCTCTCCTCTGAAGAATTTCAAAGGCTGCAGCCTCTCCACATGTGTCCCCTGCTTTGTGCCCCTAGCAAGGGCTGTGGCACGCCTGGGTCTCTGCCTCAGCCACGGGGCTTTATTCTCTCTGCTGCTGAGCCCGTGTGCGGTGCCCCAACATCACGGCTCCCCCTAGAGGCACATCAGCCTGGCAGTGGGGCTGGGGACCCAGCCTGGGGCAGGCCCGATGCCCTGCCTGGCTCGTCTGAGGCTCCCCTCCACACACCTGCTCTTCTCCACGCCAGCCAGGGGCCAGTTGGGGCCTCAGGGGCGGGACTCCACCTCTGCTGGTCTCACTCCCTCTCGCTTTCATGTCAGAGGGTCTGAGGGGGCCCCTGGCTTCTTGCCTCTCAGGGCAGAAGAAGGACAGACAGTGACAGGAGTGTGGCAGGAGAAGCCCGATCGGGACCCCGTGTGTGTCTCTACAGGTGGTTCAAGAACACACTCCGGTCAGACAGACCCCCTGGATCTGCCTCTTGTTCTCTTCCTGACTGCAGGCAAGTTCCAGAACTCCTCTGAGCTCCAGGCTCCTCATTTGCAAAATTAGGGTAATAACACTGGCCTAGTGCTGCTGTGAGATGGTGTATGTTAACCATGTGTGGGAATGTGTGTGTGCGCGCGTGTGTCTGTGTGTGTGTGTGTGTGTGTGTGTGTGTGTGAGGGCGCGTGTGAGATCCACCCAGTTGGTTTGTTTTTCTGATACGATTTTAAGGGTGAGGAAAATTATAGGAGAAAGCACGAGCAGGGCAGGACAGCATAATCTGGTGGATGGCTTTGCCAGGATGTGGTCACAAGGACAGGTGGTTCTGGTCCCCGCCCCCCGCCCCCTCCCCCATTGCTCCTGCCTGACCTGCCATGTCTTGAGCTGGTGGGTTGTCCCCAGCCATGCAGCCCTGGCTGGTTCAGTGGAAGCAAACTTAGGCAGAACAGATGCAGCTTGGGGAGATGGCCTTGGAGTGGGGAGAGGGGAGACCGAGGCAGGGCAGAGGATGGGGGCAGAGGGGAGGGAGTAGGGGGGGAATGATCCGATGGAAGAAGTTCCAGGGGCAACACAGGAGGCCCTGACCTTCCATGTGCTACCATCCCACCTGGTCAGGAAGCTGGGCTAACACGCCAATGTGTTTTGCACAGACATAGACTTGCAACGGTTACACGTGCATACAAGAGCATGACAGAATCACACCCACCACTTACCCACCCCCCCACGCACACACACGCACAGAGGCCAACAAACACATTAGACCTTAGACCTCCAACTGAGTATTGTGTTCAACTTCCTCCCACCCCCCAACACACACGCCGAGAGTCACTGCGGGAAGCCGCACACCTATTCCACGGATAGAGGTGGGCAGTGAGGATGGCGCCCAGGGCTTTGGGAGGGTCTTCCCATGCAGTACCCCACCCACATGGGACAAGAGATCTCATTTAGGGACTGATCTTGCTTTGTACCCAAGTGCTACCCCCAACTGTTACAGGCACTTTATTTCTCAAACTAGGAATTCAAGGTTGGTTTCGAAACAGGTAAGATAGGTCACCAACGAGGGGCTCTTAGAGCAGTTGACCAAAAAAGAATTCTAAGAAGGGTCCCAGACCGTAACAGTGGCACTGGAATATGTGTACAGAGCCCCGCGACCACCTCAGAGATCGCTTGCTTGCACATGAGATCTGGTGGGTTTGCTATCAGACTTGTCCTGTTCTTCCGTCGAGACAAACACCTCGTACAATCCTAGCAAGTACCATCTACTCCACTGCACCAGGGACGGGGCTCACACCATAGAATCTCATTTAATTCTTACTAGGACCTTCTAAAGGAGGCATGTGCCCGATTCCAAGACGAGAAAACAAGTGCACGGTGGCTACTTCTGCCCAAGGTCACAGAGCTAGTGCGTGGAAGGACAGTGATTATATTTAGGTGGCCCGAAATCCAAAGTCCATGCTATTTGCACTCTGCCCCCCTGGGATGGATGTGGCCCCACAAACTCGCCCCAGAAACTTGTGCTCAGAAGGATGTACAGGGTGTCCTTTGTGTAGCTGTCACACGCACGCGTGTGCGCACACACGCACACACACACACGCCATGCCCATTTGGTTACAGATCCCACTGAGAATAAAGACCGGTGGAGACTGGATGTGAATGCAAACTTCTTCCTTTGGAGACGGGTAGGAAACATAGTGAAATTTATGGCAGCACTTGGAATCTTATTTTCTCTTGACTTGCTGAGTAAATTCAGCCATCTTTCTGCCTGAAAATTGGATATTATCACCCAACTCAAAGCCTGGGGTTTGCAAGGAAGCAGCAAACAGTGGTCAGAGAACCATGGGATGAGAAGCTGGCCACCCTCCTCTGGGATGCAATTTCTGGTGTGCATGTATTTCAAAGGCGAATCTGGAACATTTTATTGAGCCAAAAAAGCAAGAGAGTTCTAGAAATCCAGTGCGGACACGTCCAAAAGACCCAGGATGCAACCTGAAGAAGCTCCCCTGGCCAATTATGGGTTACTAGTGAGCATCAGAATGAAGAATGACAGGGACAGATTAAGACACATTGAATAGGAAAAGTTATCCATCAGTTCATACTGATGCTATATTATTATTATTTTTTTAAAGATTTTATTTATTTATTCGACAGGATAGAGACAGCCAGCGAGAGAGGGAACACAAGCAGGGGGAGTGGGAGAGGAAGAAGCAGGCTCATAGTAGAGGAGCCTGATGTGGGGCTCGATCCCATAACGCCGGGATCACGCCCTGAGCTGAAGGCAGACGCTTAACCGCTGTGCCACCCAGGCGCCCTGATGCTATATTATTTTAAAGGAGATGAGAAAGGGAAGATCTCTTTTATACAAGAATGACAAATACAAGTAAAAAGAAAAAGATAGAAGTAGAAAATCTGCTTATCACCACCACACTGGCAATAATGGATGCCAGGTTAGACTCCTCAATGGAGACTCAATCACCGGGTGAAGGACTCCTGGGGAGCATATTCACTGTTTCCAGTTATCCCCCAAAGGCAAGTGGATATCTCCATACCTTGACAATGGAGAAATCTGGTGTACTTTACCCTGACCAACCGATCATCAAACCCAACATCACCACTGGGACACATATCTGGGTAACATTCTTGCCAAAAAAGGCTTAATATGAGTCTAATGATAAGGTTAGCACTGGACAAATCTACACTGGGGGACATTCTGCAAAACTGGCTGGGCTCTCAGAAATGTCAATGCCATGAAAGATGGGAGGAACAATGAGGGATGGTTCTAGATTGAAGGAGTCTAAGAGTTCTGACAAGTAAATCTAATATATGGCCCTTGATTAGATCTTGTATCAAACAATAGTAAAAATGGCCACGAAGAACATCACTGGGACAGAGAAATGTGAATATGGGCCGCATATGAGATAGTGGTACCGTATTGATGTGACATTTCCCCAGCGTGAACGTTGTGCTGTGGTTCTGTGGGAGAATGCCTTGTTCTTGGGAAATTTCTCCTTGGGGTGAAGTGACATGATGTCTGCAAATTCTTAAATAACTTAGCAAAAATGAGTGGGACAACCCGAGCGGGACTGATCAGAATCTTTCCCCAGGACTTCTCACGTGGAACTTCCAAGGATGCTCCTTCTGCCCTGAAATCATGGGGCTGTAAGCCTGTGACTGTGAACTTTTCAGTGTTATTCACCCGGTGAGAATGAAGTCTGCACGCAGAGGTGGTGCTGCTGAGCAGCCCAGGGTGGGGGTGGGGTGGGGAGAGAGCTCCTGGCAGAATCAAGTTCTTGGTCCTGAGCCCTGAGACCCCCAGAAATGCCACGGTTCCAGAAGCCCTGACCTCAGGTCTGTGGCTTACTCGCAGCGTCGTGTATAAATGATGAGAAGGCAAAAGGTGTAATGGGATGTATTGTGGACGATCACAAAGGGCAGAGAGAGGCAGACGTGAGTGCGCGCGTGTTGTGAGACAGAGACAGAGAGATACTGATTGAGGACACAGGTGTGTACTATCAGGAAAGGCTTTCTGAAGGAGCTGGGGCCCTGCAGGGAGAGAAAGAAGGTTCTAGAAGAGGTAATGTTGCAACTAGAGGGGACAGGACAGTTTGAACAAAAGCAGCACAGAGGACACGAGCAGGGGGCTGCCATGGGGCCCAGGGTGGGAGGGTCCTGTTTGGTGGGGGTGTCGCCTCAGATGGGAAGAGCAGCGGGTAAGGTGCGTGGCATCAGGAGCAACCCTAAAGAGCTCTGAGGCCATCTAGGGAGAGGAGGTCCCCCGGTGGAAGCTTATTTGTGTCCCCCTGAAACTGCCACCCAACCAAGGTCGGAAACAGCATCCAGATGACTTCAGAATAACCTAGGAGCCAGGCACCAACCCCCCATACAAAATCCACGTATGACTTTGGACTCCCCAAACTTAACTCCTAACAGCCTCCTATTGACTGGAAGCCTGACCGGTACCATAACCAGTCAATTCTCACGGATTCAGTATGTTATATGCATTACATACTGTATTCTTCCAGGAAAGTAGGCTAGAGAAAAGAAAATGTTATTAAGAAAACCATAAGGAAGAGAAAACACATTTACAGCGCTGTGCTGTACTTATCAAAAACATCCGCGTGTAAGCGGACCCGCGCAGCTCAACCCATGTTGTTCAAGGGTCGACGGTGTTTGCATTCCCCACTCTGCTCTGTTTTCCAGAATCCGCAGAGCACAGTGAGCAGAGGTTGCTTGGGATGCGTACTAAGGAAGCGCTCCTTGCTCGAGGAGGCGCTGGGTGTAAAGGATCTCCAGCCCTGGAGCCGGACGACTTCTCTTGAAGCCCAGCTCGACCATCTGACCTTGGGTGAAGTGTTTAATGTCTCTGAGCCTCAGTCTGCCCATCTGTCAAATGGGAAAACTAATTAAACCTGCTCACAGGATTGCTGGCAGGACTGAATGATAAAGAACCAACCGCCCTCCTCCTCCTGGATCCTGACCCAGCTCCCTGCCAGCCAGAAGTCAGGGGCAGGCTGAGAGGCCTGGACACCACTTATACCTCTGGTGTGCCAGCCACACGCTCCTGGTGTTCCCATGTATCCAAAGGACACAGGGGCTCTTCACAGGGGCTGTCAAAACTGCCCCAGGGACACCAGGCAGCAGCTAGGAGAGCTCTGGGCCCCCATCTGAAAACTGCTAAGGGGCTGCTCATGGGAGCACCCCTAGTCTCCCTCCTGGGCTCCCTGGAGACCCAACGCCCAGAGTGGCCAGCACCGGAGGGCCTCCTGCTTCCTGGCCTCTCACCATCCAGAGGGGAGGTGCTTCTCCTGCCCCAGACCCTCCTGTTCCCTCCTCTGACAAAGTAGCCACACCCACCAGCCAATCCAGTCCAGGGTTGGGGCAGAAGGAACCTGGGGGCTGGTGGGAGGGCGAGGGCACCCCAGACTCTGGCCTCTCTGTTTGGCAAAGAAAAGGGTGGTTCTCTGGGAAGGACAGATCCTTAAGCAATTAAATACCCTCTGCTCATTTGCATTCTGGTCCCTGGCGGCAGATCCGTATCAACATCCCCAGGGCAAGACAATCTTGTTTCCCCAACAAAACCGATTACGCACATCAGGCCTGGGGATTAATCACCAGCCACAGGGTTGGGAGCCAGTAAAAACAGGCAGAGATGAGATGGGAAGATAGGAGCCGGAGGGAGGGTCTGCCGGGAGGAAAGTGCTGGAGGCCTGGCGGGGCCTGGGGGGTAGCTCAGGCTTCTAGCAGTAGCCCGCTTCACTGAGACCCTGTGACCGTCCATCCCTCCTCTCCTTTCTCACCACTTGGCAGTGTCCTGGGGAGGGAAGGCCAGTCCAGAGCTCAGGGCATGGGCACGAACATGGAGTGGGGACAAGCCCAAAGGACATGGGCAGGCCACCCCCATGTCACACCTGCACTGCCCCCAAATACAAGATACTCCCTCACCGACCCCACATTGCCACATGCCCCCACCCCTGCCGTGTGTCGGACCCAGGCCAACCTCAGTGCCCCCAGGAGATAGCAGAGCTCTTCTCAGGGGTTGGGGAGGAGGGGCTCTGGTCACAGGTAGGACCACAGCCCAGCTGCTGGTGGTGGGCTCCCCTACCCCAACCATTGCCTCTGCTCTGTTCCCTGTTGCATGGGTCACCCGTCTGGGTTGAACCCAATTCTCTGTTGAACTCAGCAGGGCAGGGCCTCTTACTCCTGGGGCAGGGCTGTCTTTGCCCCCCAACTTCTGCCACCCCAGCCTCGCAGTAGCACTGGCGTGGGGACTCCTGCCCCCACACTGCCAGACAGGCCCCCACCCTGGTTCCCTTGGCAGCCAGGAGGGAGGGGAGGGGAGGGGAGGGGAGGGGAGGCGAGGCTTGCCTGTACTCCAGGGAGAACTTGGTCAGCTCTCTGTTGTTGTGGAGCCACTTGAATTCCAGCGGCCAGCTGCCCTCGGCCATGCACGTGAGCACCAGGCGGTTCCCCTCCAGGTGCACCTGCGTCCGCACCGGCTCCGTCTTGAAATAGGGGGCCACGTCATCTGTGGGAAACAGAGACACAAAGCTACCAGTTATCACTTGCTCACCTTCGGGTGGTTGCTCACGCAGTGCCCTAACGCCCCTGGGGAGACAGAGCAGGTGCAGCCAGGTCACTTGCTCAAGGTCATGTGGCTACCCAGGGATTTGAACTTGGGTGGTCTGACTTCAGAGCTTGATCTTCAGAGTGAGTCTCCCACGCCTACCAACCAGTTCCCCGCCTCCCGCCTCCCAGATCACGCCAGGCTCAGTCCTGCTGCTGCCACCCCTTCCCTCTTCCTAGTACTTTCTGTCTCTCTCCCCTCTGGATCCCCATCCACTAGATACCCTGTGCTTCTGGATTCCTCCCTCCAGGACAGAAGGAAGGGGGGGAATTGCCGCACTTCAGTCAAAGGGAATATAAACGTCACAAGGAAAACAGGGGGGTGGGTTGACATAAGTGACAGGTGACAGAGGTGTCCTGAGTCCTGCCCCCGAGGCTGGGGGAGCCCCTCAACAGCATCAAGGGCAGAGTCCATTCGGTGGACTCCCTCCACCACCAGGCTGCGTGATCCTTCTGTCCTCTTACGCTTTGATTTGGTCAGAATTAGACGTCTGTGGTCCGCGGGTGGGTTCACATTCATGTCAAGGCCTCACCCGGGCCCGAGCAGTCTGACGACTCAGCACCAATGATGCACACCTGGGGCCCGGTCAACTGGCTGGACTGCATCGCCCCCCACCCCACACCCCTGGTCTCAATCTCCTGAGTGGATAACTTGTGACGACTGGGGAGGGTCTTCCCTGAACCCCACCCCAGCCCTGCTCCCGACCCTCTGCATGGCTCCTCACAGCCATCACGGAGCTTACCGCCTTACAAAGCCCATCAGAAGGCCCTCTCTGGGGAGTGTGCTGGGGGCGGGGAACAGCCCCCACCCCAGCCCCCGGTCCCTGGCCAGAGCCCACCTCTGGTGGCAGCGGAGGGCAGAGAGGCCAGCAGGCACCCACTTGCTGAGAGCTGGGAGCTGGCTCTGCTGAGGCAGCGGCTCTGCCCCCTGTTTGACAAATGGGCACATTCGCACTTCAAAGGCACATTCCTATTCCCCAGCAGTGTTCAAGAGCCCTTTGAATCGCGTTTTTAAAAACCCTCTGTTAGTTCCTGTCATCACCCGTTTGTTTTAAAACAATAACACTCCCAGCCCCCAGTGATTCAATCCCTGGGATGCAGGGCTGACTCAGAGCCAGAACAGCAGAGGGGCGGGTGGGCGGGGCGGGCGCTTGCACGCGCACACGTGTGCACACACGCGCGCTCTGCCCCCAGACCCCCTCGCCTCCGTACAGCGGCTCACTGGGCAATCTGCTCCCAGGCCCGCATGTGCCAGCTCATTCCTCAGGCTCTCTGGGCACCAGCTTGCGGGAGGCCAGCGAGGTGCATGGGGATGGGCTGAGTCCAGCGGCTGCCCGAGATACGGAGGCTGGGAAGAGGAGGGTGGGGCTGCCCTTTCCCCAGAGAACCTGCTGGGTACCACGGAGCCCTGAGCATCCCTGCATCCCCCATCTCACATTATCCTCACAAGGAGGCCTGGGAGGGACTCGGGCTCTTCTCCCCTCCCCCCTCGCCACCACCCGCCATCTGATGCAGGGATTTGGGAGGGAGGCCCTATTCAACACTGAGTAATGGCAGGAGTCCAGCCAGCTGGTTTTCCTTGATAGGCCTGCCATCTTCCAAAAGCAGGGGATGGCAGGGTGGCTGGCACTGTGGGTGTTCTAGGGGGCAAGACACTGATAGGGAAAGGATACTGGGGTGGGGGACAGCCGTGTGTGTGTGTGCGTGTGTGTGTGTGTGTACGTGTAGGAGCCATGAATGCAGGGTGGGTGACACAAATCATTGGCCTTGGGCAACATACTCATAAGCTTTTTGCACTTCAATTTCCTAGTTATAAATTCGGGGATATGTTTGTGGTGTAGATTAAATAAATTTAAGAACAAAGAAGTTAGAACAGCTCCTGGAACATGCTATAGGAGGTGTGGCTACTGTTACTATTGATTGTATGTGCAGATGGGCAGACTACAAGAGAGAAGAGTTTGTGCCCAGCTGGCAGGCACCAGCAGCTCCTTTGTGCAGTACACAACTTATACAACTGTACACAACAACCCTATTAGCCACCCTCTCAGTGGGAAGGAGCTAACTGAGAACGGAAGAGAACTGTGGATAGGAAGAATCCATAGTACATGGGTGTCATTCCCTTAAACTTTCCCTCACTTTGAAAACACACATGCACGCGAAATTCAGATTTTTAAAAATTAAAGTGATTGTAAAGTTCACATTTAAAAAAAATAACAAAAGAATAACAAAGAAGTTCTGAAAAAGTATGGTAGGTAGAGAAGATTAGGCCAGATACTGAACTATATTATAAAGTTGCAATAATTAAAACAGTGTGTTCTGATGAAACGGCAGACTCAGAGTCTAGAAATAGACCCCAATACATATGGGATTATTTAATATATGATGAAAGCAGAATTTCAAGTCGGTGGGGAAAAGATCAATTATTCACCAAACGGTTTTAGAACAGCCAGGGAGCCATTTGGGGGGGGAAAAAGTTGAATTTCTTCCTCACACTTTTCCTCAAAATAAATGCTAGATGGATCAATGTTTTAAGCATGAAAAGTGAAATTCTAAAAGAAGTGGAAGAAAGTCAGAGGTTTAAAAATATATAATCTCGAGGAGGTGAAGTATTTGCCAAGTACTTTCTAAGTACTACACCAACTCCAGGAAGTCATAAAACAGATTGATGCCTTCAGCTATATAAAACTTCTACATGGAAAAAACTACCCATAAACAAGAAAGCAACAAATGACAAACTCGGGGAAAATATTTGCAACTTCTATCACGGACAAAGAGCTCATTTTCCCGATATAAAAAATATTCCCATAAATCAGTAAGAAAAAAATGAACAAACCAACAGAAAAATGGGCACAGGATATGAACAGTTCACAGAAAAGAATTACAAATAACTCCGAAACCCAGACAAAGATGCTGAACCTCATGATAAGAGAAAGGCAAACGAGACTCAGTCAGATAGCGTTTTTTCCTATCACTTGGGCCACGATCTGAAAGCGAGATAGCGCCTGGTGCCAGGCAGCCCGCGGGGACCCAGGCAGCCCGCGGGGACCCAGGCATGCGTGCACATGGCTTTGTGGGACTGCAGCTCGGGACGGCGTCTGCAGAGAGCAGCAGTGCCACCAAAACCACACGTGCATTCTCCCTCCCCCAATCCACCAGCTCTTCTGGAGACTTCTTCACAGTCACACACGTGCATGGGCGAAGGGACCGCACTTCATAGCAGCGTTATGTTTTGTAACAGAGAAAGCTCAAAAATGACGTCTATGTCCATCAAGCCGGTACTGGTTAAAGAAATGCTCGCACTTCCAAACTTCAGAATTCTGTGCGGCATCGGGCTCTGGGACGGTTTTTGAGAACTACTGTGACGTGAAAACAAGCAAGGTGTGGAACAGACATGTCATCTGCCACCATTTGTGTGTTTTTCCCTGAAGCATAAAAATATATTTGCTTGTCTAGGCAGAGGCTTTTTCTAGGGGGTTACATAAGAGACTGGGCTCAGTGAGGCTTTAGGAAGAAGAACTGGGTGGGAGGGGACTCACTTTTCACTCTGTACCTTCTGGTAACTTCTGTTGTGTTGCACAGGGATGCGTTACTTATTTATAATCAGATCTATGCCCACGTCTGCGTCCACGTATGTGAATGTGCAGGGCGAGCAGTCACAGGCCGGTCCTGCCGGGGACAGAGGAAAGGGCAGGCCCTGTGTGTGCATGGGACACGGGGTGTGGCATGGCTGGGGGTCCCTGACCACCAAGAGTCTGAGACACTTGAAGGAAGAGCCGCCTTCAGAGGCAGACAAGAGGCCTCGGTCTTGGGCTTCCTTCTCGTTTCCCGTAACAGCTCGGTGGCCCCTGACCGCCTTGCCCTTGATATTCCCACTAAATACCCCCATTGTCATCCTTCCACTCCAGGCTCCAGGCTCTGTGGCCCCATACAGAAGCTTATCTCAACTCCAACCTCTCTTCCCTCCCTTCTCCTCCCCAGCAACATAACGTCTTCTTTCTCTGGAGTCCCTCCATCGCTCCTGGGATTTAAGTTCCCAAGCCAGCCCAGGCCTGGGAACCCCACCTCCCCTGGAGCCAGAATCTCAACAGCCAGGGTGAAGACCTCCGCCTACCAGCCTGTTGGCCAGGAGATGGCTATCACCCTCCGGAGTCAGCTTCCAGGGGCAAATCCCCTCCCTGCTCTGAAACGTGCCAAGGCCTGTCTCTTGACAGCTCCTCTCTGAGCATACAGGAACTGTAACTGCCCGGTCATGGGGCGTCTCTGGAATGCTTGGGAACCGGGGGGAGGTTGGGATTCTTTCAAACCTCTCTCCTCACCATCCCCTGGTCTCTGCACCATCATCTTTGCTCTGGATTGACCATGGCCTCCTAGTTGGTCCTGGCTGGAAAGCCTGTGCTCCCTGGAGCTGAACAGGCCGTGGGTCATAACAATCAGGGACTCAGGGCAGCCCCCCCCATCACCAAGCCTCACTTTTCCCCCCACTTCTATTCCCACTGCCTTTATTTCGTGCTTCTCTTGGAACTTTCCATATGGGGAGCATTTTAGGTCCATCATCTCAGTTAAGAGTCATGAGGACTTTCAAGGAAGGTGCTGTCATTACCTCCATTTTACAGATGAAAAGACTGACCCTCAAGAAGGTTCGGTCACTTGACTCTGCCTCCCAGACGTGAAGTCAGATCTGGTGGATTCCAGAGCTCCAGATCTTTCCACATCTGATGCTCAGCTGTCCTGCTCTTCACACCCCGACCTGCGGCCTTGTGGGTGGTGAGTGAGGGATGGTGCCTGTCTCTGGGCACTGGTTTTGAAGCCACAAGCAGCAGTCATGCTGGTTGTGTGGCAGGGCCATTCCCACCCCAGCTTCGAATGTCACAGCCCCAGAATTAGATCCAGGGGTGAGAGGCATGCTGGCTGAGACTGTGTCGGGAGAAGAACATGCCAGGGGAGACTGGCCACCTCGGGGTGGGGGCGTATGAGCTAGTGGGATGCAGGGAGTGAAGCCTGGGAAGAAGGGAGGCCAAATGCTGCAGATGATGAACAGATGTGGGTGTGACAGATCACGTAAGAAGAGCAGGGTTAGAGCTCAGCGGGCGCCCGCCCCACAGCTCTGCTCACCACTCAAGCCTCCGGGTGCCAACCTTTCCCAGGCGTCTGGCTTGAAAGTCCCGGCGGGAGAAGAGAATCTGGGTCTCAATCCCAGTTCCTACGCTAACTAAAGTTTGACCTTGAGCAGAGTAACTTCGGAGCCTTAACTTGTCTTGTCGGTAGAAGAGCTTCCAATGACTGCCCCAGAGGCTGCTGGGAAGGCCAAGTGAGCTAACGCATACCACGTTCAGAACACCTCCAGGGTGCTCCCTCTGTAAAACAGAACTTTGGAGGTGATCGAACGGGGAGGGCGTGGGGAAATGGGGTGGGGGTGCTATGATCACCACCCCCTCCTCATTTCCTGCATCTTAGAGATGTCCCAAATCTGAGCCGTCCAAATTTAGCTGCCTCACGGCCACTGCAAGCTCGCTCAAGAACTGAGTCTTGCTAGGGATGGCCTGTAAGGTCTTGAGCAAAGGCTCAGGACGAAGCAGAAAAAAGGGAACTGCAGGACGTGCGGCACAATGTCAGAAATTCCTGCTATGTCCCTCTTCCACCCAAATTCAGATGGGGAGGTGCTAAGCCTGGAACTGCCTGGGCCAGGGAAGGTTCAGGAATACAGTGCTGTGGGCACAAGGAGAGGCTGCCATGGATGCTCCTGTTGGAGCCCCTGCCCTCCAGAAATGTCTGGGGAGAACACACAGTGGCAGGTGCTAGAGGCACTCTCTGAATGTCTGATAAAGACCACAGGACCCACGGATGTTCCCCTCTCCCCACCCATCCTCAGGCTTTGCAGGGCCAAGGCTGCTCTTACCCCATCCAGCCAGGGCAGCGGTACCCCAGCCCCGCAGGCCCTCCCTTTTGGCTTCCCTTCTGCCTCCCACAAATGAGATGCTAATTTATGCCCCTCCACTGTCTCCTGGCAGATGCCTGGCCCAGCCCAGCCCCAGTGCTGCCTGCATGCCAAGTGCTTCATTAGCCAGGAAAGAAGGCTCTCGCCCTCCTTAATCTAATCCTCACCAGTGACCTTCAGGAGCCAGGCACCTTCTGATGCCGGGGCCTGGGAGGGTGGGACAATCAATTATGCCTCGGCCTCCACAGCTGCTGCCGAATGGATTTCTCGCTCGGAAAAGCGTGTTCAAAAAGCATCTAATAGAACGGATCATCAATTTGTTTGAATACACATCTAATCTGATTAGGGGGGCCTAGCCACCAGGGCAGCCAGGGCGACTGAGCCCCGACATGGCCCTGGGGAACTGTGAGTGGGGTGGAGGGGCCCAGTGTGGGGAAGGAAGTGTGTGTGCCCCAAGCCCACCACCCAACCCGCTTGGCCCATGGTACTTTCAGCCGAAACGTCACAGAGAAAAGATTATGAACCGTGGAGAGCCCACCAGGGCTGGGCAGGTGCCTCCTGACACTAGGCACGGAGCCCAGGGCGAAGAAGATGCTCAGGAAATGAATGAATGAACTCATGAGTGGTGAATGAATGATGATGAGACCCAACATGGAAGCCAAGGGATGCCAATCTTGTCAATTCCAGAACCCCAGGATGAGACCCTATTTAGAAATGGGGTATTGCAGCTGTCATTGGTTAAGATGAGGTCCGAAGGGAGCAGGGAGGGCCCTATGTGACTGGTGCCTTTACGGGAGGACAGACATGGCAACAGAGACACAGGGAGAAGATGGCCATGTGGTGGAGGGGGCAGAGATTGGGGTGGTGTATCTGCAAGCCCAGGAACGCCAAGGATTGCCGGGAGCCGCCACAAGCTGGAAGAGGCAAGGAAGGATTTTTCCCTCCGGCCTTCAGAGAGAGCGTGGCCTTGCCAACACCTTGGTTTCAGACTACTGGCCTCCACAACTGTCTGAGTCACTCGCTTTACAGTATTTTGTTATGGTAGCCCTAGGAAACTAATACAATGCCTTACAGAGGCTTAATCTGTTGTTCCACATAAGTCAGCCTGGCAGAGAACAAAGAGCACCAGGAAGTGAGTCTGGAGCCCTCAGTCCTGCTGGTCTGGACCACAACCTTCTTCAGACATTCAATGTCTGCCATGCCCCAGGGCCTTTGCTTATGCCATCCCCTTTCCCCAGAGAGCCCCTTCTTTCCTTCTTTGCTGGGAAAATGTAGGTATTAAATCTGTGTTCATTTCTGCCCTTTGTGCTTTCGAAGCTCAAATGTCCTGTCCTCTCTCACTTTTCTCCAGATGTCCTCCTCCACATCCCTCAGACTGTTAAGGTTACCTCCCCTAGCCTAGAAGATACACATCATAGCTCCACGTGTGTTGGCCCCCAGGCTAGTCTCCACTGGAACACTGGGACAGCGGCCCCCTCGCCTCCCCGGTCCCAGGGTCTGGCCCTAAGTCTGGCGTGCAGGAGGGCCCAGATCCATGAATGAGAAAGTGGACAGATGAACTTGCTGTTGAACGTGGCCAGGCCACCTCCCTCTCGTCGGCTGCTACTGCTGGGGGATCTTTACATTCCCTTCCGGCTCCAGTGTTGCGGGATCTGAGTAGTGGTGTGGGTTATGACCTTGTGGGTCCTGGAGTGGGATTACTTGCATTCAAACTCCGCCCCGCCACTCACTAGCTGTGTGACCCCAGGCAGCTCCGAAACCCCTCTGCAGCTCAGTTTCCTAACCTGAAAATTGGGGTACGGGGAGTGGCCGCCTCCTAGGCCTGGTGAGAAGACCGCACGCTCAGACCAGCGCTGGGCACAGATGGCCCATCCTCCCTTCACTTGGTGTGGCCTCTGCAAGCCGCGTCACAGCCAGGGCCTCCCGCTGCACCACGCCTGTAGAGAACGCCCAAGCCTCCCCAGCCTCGTGTGGAAGAAAGAGGGTTCTCATTTCTGACGGGTTTATCTTGCAAGTAACAGAGAGGAAGGGAACCTTTTCTTACATTTCACCAAGAGCGTTAAGAGATTAAACTTACACCATTGATTAGAATGTTTTTGCCTAACGGTGCTATTATCATGTTACTGTATTCAGATTCACTTGAGCTATAAAAGCGGTGATAGTAAAATGTTCACTAACTCCTGGAATTCCTCCCAAGAAGCTTCGTTATGCTGCGTGGACGATGCTCGTCTTCCCCTCGGTGACCCCGGGGAGGGACACATGCTTGGAGGAATTCTCCGGTTTTACAGGTGGGACCTGAGACCCCTGGCCATGAAGGGACTTGCCACAGCTCAACTTTGGGGGTCAGCTTCCTGGCCAGGCCTGGGTGGCCCCATGGAGACTTGTCCCACTGGCATCTGGCACTCCCGCAGGGGACTGTCTTGAAGAGTCCTGGGATGAGCTCTGTCATAGGGTCACCACTATCAGCCGGTCTCCTAAGCTCTGGTGACAGAGAAAAATCCACCTCCCACAGGACTTAAAAAGCCGAGATATGGATGCTTCCAGGGGCCCAGAGCCTGGGGGTCTCCAGTGCCCAGCTTGCCCAGTGATAGCTCCATCAGACACGGGGCATCGAGGCCTGTGCCAGGGGCAGTGGGCAAGCGGTTCCGAGCTCTAGCTAGCAAGCTTTCCAAGGGCAACCCCTCTCCTCTCTTTCCCACCCTTGAGAAAGGTCATCACCTAAAGGAGACAGTCCACCGTCCCTAAGAAAGGGTGGACAGGAGAGGAGGGAAGACAGGAGCGGGGGTCTGAGCTGAGCTGCATGGTGGGCACGTTGGGGGCTCCCCCTCAGCCTCACCATCCCTGGATGGGTGCTTGCCACCAAGTTTAATGGCTTCTCCTTGCCTTTCCTTCACTGGCATCGGGGAGGGCAGCTCAGCCCGGGGAGAAGGAAAGGAAAGGGGTTTGCCGAAGACCTCCTCCATGCCAACCTCCCCGTGTTTTCTTGTTTAGCCCCCGACCCGACACCTTGGGGGACAGCATCATTACTACCCCTGTATTTCTCTCATTGACGCTCAGAGGAGAGTGGCGCGAGGTCACCCGGGTTTCGAACCCACAGCCCTCTGCCTCCCTGCGAGGCCTCTGATCGCCACTGAGGTCAGTGCTGTGTCCAGACCACAGGAAGGGAGGCTGAGGCTGGGCCCGGGGAAGGGAAAACTAGAGCGGCGGGTCCGCCTCCACAGCCGAGGCTAAGAGCGGGAACCCGCCGCTGCAGAAGCAGCACTCACATTCATCAGGCTGGTGACCCCGGTGTACCGGCGCTTTGTGGCGTGTAACAAAGACCGTGGAGCAGAAAATTGGAGTTCAATTTGCCATCCATGCCGCACGGCGCCCGGCCCATTCCACTCCCTGGCAGGTACCCGTGTGCTTCATCATCAATAATAACACCACGCGGCTGTCCGGCCCTTTCAGCAGACACAGGCCCCGAGCAATTCGCAAGCTGCGTTACACACACAGGCCCGCACGTGCCTACCCCTCCGGGCCCTCCCGTGGGCATGTGTGCCATCCGCCTTCCCTGCTGGCACCCCCTGCCCCCACCCCATGGGGTTCTGCCCGATCTGGAAGGCGATGGGCCCTCGTCCACCCCTGGACGCTGGGCTCAGCTCCTGCCCCGAAGTTTTCCTTGCCCCCTTCACTGGCACTCACTAGCAGAAAGCCCCGCCGCCTGGCAGAGACTTTGCTGCCCCCAGTGTGGGTGCCACAGTCCCTCCTCCTGGTTCAGAAAGGGTTCTGGATCTCCTCGGATCCGCAGCGTGCCTTGGTCTCCAAGAGCAGCCCTGTTTCTCTCCTCCAAAGTTCACGGGCGCTGTCGGGGTGCAGTAGTAACTGAGGCCCCTTACATGGGGAGCGGTCACTCGCCTGGGGGCTCTACATTGGGAGCTGCTTGGGGAGGCCCACCGAGGGCCTGGGGCAGACTGGGTGGCCTCCCTGAGCAGGCCCGGAGATCACCCAGGAGGAGGGGCTCCGGCCGCGGCTCCTTCCCGTCAGAAGAGTAAAATGAAGTCACGCGTTACAGGGTGTCACGTATGTGAACTATCCAGAATGGGTAAACCCACACATGGGACAGAGACTGGTGGCTGCCGGGCGGTTGGGAGCGGGGAGTGCGGAGTGGGTGCTTAATGAGTATGGGGTCTCCTTTTGGGGTGATCGAAGTGTTTCAGAATTGAGCAGAGATGGTGCTTGCAAACCACTGTGAAGGTACTAAAGGCAAGTGAATTGTTTGCCTTAAGTTGGTTGATTCTATATTCTGTGAGTCTGGTCTCCATTACAAACAAACAAGGAAATCTGGTACAAAAGGTCTTTCCCCGGCCCTCACCCTTCTGCTTACCCCCTCCGGGGCTCCCGCTGCACCTGTCTCCCCAGCCCCAGCCGGTCCTTAGGGGGAAGCTCAGAAGATCAAGAGGTTGTATGGGCTCCTTCCTGTCCCCAGAAGTCACCTGGCTCCCTCCCTCCCCTTCCGCCTTCTCTCACGTGCCATGACTCTCAAGGGCCTCTCCCTTGTCAGCGTAGGGGTCCTCTCTGGGACGCTGAGGGTGGGGGGTTGCAGGCAGTGTCACAGGCAGAGGGCTAGAAGCCTGTACCAGCTATACGTGAAGCCCCCTCCCCAGCCGCTGCCCAAGCTGATGGGCCACCTGGAGGGAGGGCAGGAAGCGTTGGCTTCGCAGGTGGACGCCAGGGTGTGAGCCCCATCTCCGGGCTTACAAACTGCTGGGCACCGAGGCAGCACCAGGGTCTCCTGTGCTGTCCCTTCCTCCCTTGCATGAGGGGAGGGGTCCTGCAACACCCCCCTTGCCTGGGGTTCTTTAGGATTCACTGTGACAGAACCTAGACACCGGGAACACAAGGTCTTGGCCAAGTGCTCGGCACACGTGGGGCCTGTGCGCTGGCGTTCATCGGCCTGGACGTGGACTACTAGCCATGCCATGGAGGCTGGGGGAGCTGAGTCACTGTTACGGTCGGTGACCCACAAGTGGCCTGGGTGGACACTAGGATCTCCCTCCCTTGCTTCTCCCATAGAATGCAGTGTCACCAGAGGCCAGGCCAGAGTGTGAGCTCTGAGGATGCGAAAGACAGGGTGGGCTCAGCTCAAGGGGCACGAGGTTCAACTATAGGCTGTCTAACCCCCCCTGCCCACCTCGCCTCGGCCTGGCTGCTGGGCTCACATGCCCTGGTGCAGGTGGCTTTTCCGGGCAGCACCCAGCGGTCCTGCTTGGGGGAACAGAGGGAGCCTGGAGAAAGCAGGGGAGGTGGAGGTAAGAGGCAGAGGACAGGGTCAGGCTCCCCCTGTAATTCACCCCTGCAACAGAACCAGCCAGGCTCCCCACCCTGCTTCTTTGCATGGTTGCTTTGAAAACCAAGAGCTTAGTTTTTGTGCATTATGGTGGCTGACCCAAGGCTGCAGGAGGTGACGGTATTGGTGCCCTGCTGTTGACCCCCTGCCAGTTGTCCTCCTGGGAGGTCAGGTGGTTTCCTCTCCGGCCAGTAGCACCCCTGGCTTCCCCTGCTCGACACCATGTTCCCCAGAGCTAATGGGGCTCCCAGCTCTCCCTGGAACCTGGGCCTGGCAGCAAATACCGCAGGACAAATGAGACAGACACAGACAGGAGTCATACTAATGAGAGACAGGCCAAGTTTAACCAAGAGTGTGTCCATGGCACCATGGCTCACACGGACATGCGGTCTGTGTTCCCGACCCGGGCCCCACCCCTCCTCCTGGGTGTGGGGTCTAGACAGCAAGCAAGGCCCTGGTTGCTGTGGCCTCCCACAGGCTCTAAGTATTTCAAGCAGAAAGCATTTGTAGAACTCACCTAGTCCAACCCCTCTGCTTGGTCAAAGGGGAAACTGAGGCAGAGGAGTTTAAGGGAAGACTTGAGCCCAGCTTTTCTGATACCAGGTCACCCCGTATCCCTTGATACTCTTGGCCTCATTTTTCCCTTTTATAAAATGGGCTGAGGGCTGAACAGACGTTCTCTGTACTCTTCCATATCTCGCTTCCACACCTGGGCTTTCCTGGGGAGGACTAGCTGATGCTAGGAGAGCCTCTTTTCCCCAAGGGAGCCTGAGCTGCCCCTCTTCATGGAGTGATGTCGGGGTGGTTTGGAATGTTCCTCATGGACTCCTCCTCTACCGCCTATTGCGTGTTGGTCTGTGTCCCTGTTGTAAAATGAGGTCTTTGCAGACGTGATCAAGTTAAGATGAGGTCATTACGTCCGAGTGGGCCCTGATCTGACCGACACAGACAGAGACACAGAGATGCCATGTGAGCACAAAGGGTGGGGTGCAGCTCCAGCCAAGGAAGTGAGGGCTGCGGGCAACACCAGGACGCGGAAGAGGGAAGGAAGGGCTCTCCCTCCCTCTCTCACAGCTCAGCCGGCACCGTGACTTTGGACTTGGTCTCCAAGAGTGTGAGACAAGACGTTTCTGCTGTTGAGCCCCCAGGCTGGTGGCACTGTGTATGAGTCCCGGGCAACTCACCCCGCCTCCCCAGCTTTGCTCCCCCCCCCCAAAAGAGCCAGCATGGCTCAGAGCCCATCCTCTCTGAAGGTTTCACAGACGCTCCCCTGTGCTCACTGAGCCACACGCATGACCATCGTCACACCAGTAACCCCTGTGGCACCCCCACACGTCAGAGAGCCCCACGGGGCTCGAAGTGGTTAGAGGGGGCATCTCATGCTGGCCACCATGGCGTCCTCAGTCCCTAACCTGGCTTCGTGCACAGACGGGGCATGCGACACCGAACGAAGGAATGAATGAATGAAAGGGAATCTTCTTGTTTCCGGGGTCTCTGTTCTGATCCCCAACCCGCCCCGCCCCCAACCTGTCACGTCCCCGTCTCTCTGGTCACTTCAATGCCAGGCCTCCACGTGCCCTCCCTGGCCCCGCAGCAACATTGTGCCAGCCGCCCTGTTGCGGGGCTGAGCTCCGCTAATGATGACTGACGACGCCCTGCGCGCCAGGATTGGCATGTTGGCAGGAGACACCGTCATGATTGATGGCCCTGCGTGGCCATTTCCAATTCACTCCCCGGAAGCCAAGCCTTTCTGGGAAGGAGAGCAGCACGACCCCTCCACCGCCCACCCGTGCACGTGAGCAGCCTCCCTGCTTGCTGCGCGGTCTCCCCTCCTTCTCCTGATGACTGGGGCACGGCAGTGGATGGGATGTTTAGCATTCATGGGCTCAGAAAGTGGAAGAGATGTTCCTTGTGTCCCCTTCTCCTGCAGGGACACCCCCATCAAGAGAGGGTGATCTGTGAGTCACACACTTACTGTCCTCTCCTTTCTGGCTTGGCTAGAGACCCCTGGCCAGGGTCCCGCACCCCCACGCCCAGTCTCTGTGGTTACGAGGGCCAGGATCTCTGTGCACTCTGTGTGTGGTCCCCAAGCCCGGGTAGGTACGACCGTCCCATTGTACAGACAGAAAAACAGATGCTCCGAGACGTGAAGTGTAGCCTTGGCTACGGCAAAAGCCAGGGTGGGCATTGGGATTTGCATGCAGGGCTGTCCATCTCCAAAGTCCATGCACCTTCCGCTAGAACACGAAAGGTGGGTTGGAAAGGTGACAAAGCCACCTCTGGGCACTCCATTGTCAGGCACGAATCTCAGAAGCAGGGGCAAGAGTTCCATCTTCTACAATAAGCACAAAGTTCCCATAAGTATGAGCTGGCCTGGGGTCACAGGGAAAAGGGCAGGGCCAGGTCCCAAACCATGACACATAGCACTTGATTGGGGCTATCAAGAGACTCACTTTCCCCAGGACCTATGTGACCCTGGGTGGGCCAGGTTAGTTCTCCAGGCCTCGGTTTCCCAGTAGGTCACGAGCAGGCCCGTCTTTGCCCGTTGCCCCTGGGGAGTTCGGGGATAAGTGAGAGATAGCAGTGGAGGCAGGAAACCAGAAGGCGTGAGGGTCTTGTCGCCAGCAGGGTGAGACCAAAGAGAGGCTCCCAAAGAGATACCCTGTCCCAAGGAAGGGGTGGGCCCCAGAAGCCGCCATCGAAGGGCTGAGGCCAGGAGGGTCGCAGGAGACCTCTAACTGCCCTCCAGCCGTGCCCAGGCTCGGGGAGCAGGAGGACGAGCTGGGGGCTGTGGTTTGGCAATGGGCAAACCCAGCATGGGAAAGGAGGGGTTTCCAGGAAGGCTTCAAGTTACCGGAAAGGACAATAAATTAATATAATAGGGCTGTTTGGCTGGTGACAAGGGATAAAACATGTAGTCCAAAAAAGCCCCATGCATATGGTCACAAGGATGAATGAGAAGGCAAGACAGAGGGGGAAAGAGCGGGAAAGGTGCTTGCAGAGCCGGGAGCAGGAGGAGGAGGCGGGAGGAGGTGGCCTGCAGCGTGGGAGGGGGGCCTCCTGACCCTCCTGCCATCCCCTCACCTCCCTTCCACCCCCTCCCCTGCACCCTAGCACTTACTGCCTCCCTGCTTCCCCTGGCTCCAAACCCCCCACCTCCTCCCTAGATTCTTGCTGCCCTTCGTGCCCACCTCGCCCAAATGCTCTTGGCCTCAGTCACAATGCAGAGCGTGCATTTCGCTCATTCACTCCATGCGCTCACTCAGGCTCATTCACTCCTCCCTCAGATGCCGTCTGGACACCTACTATGTGCCAGGAGATGTCATGGTGAGCAAGAAGAAAACCTCTGATCTCCAGCTGCCCGGAGGCTCCTGGGAGGAGGACGAGCCCCCCCCCCGCCCCCAGAGCGAAGCCCGTGACACAGCAGGCCTCCCGCGCAGCCGCAGCTCCCAGGCCACAGAGGGCCATCAGGCAGGTGACCCCAGCAGCCCTCTGAAGGCAGGATGTGCACCAGGTGGGGGGCTGCAGGAAAACTCTCGGGCAGAGGGTGCTATTTGTGCCAAAGCCGGCAGGCGACAGAGGAACTGTGGCTTCTGGGAACTCTGGGTGTTTTGGCACGATGGGGAGAGAGGGTGCAGGGGTGTGGGCTGCGAGGCGGGAGAGGAGGCTGGCTGGCACAGTGGCCGCAGAGCGGGCCTGTGTGGGATGAACCTGGATTTGAGCCCTGGCGTCTCCAATGAGGAGCTGCATGACCTTGGGCAAATCACTTAGCCCCTCCGAGCTCGTTTCCTCATTGGAGGGGAGTGACGTGGGATAGAGCACCTGCCTCAAGGAACTGCAGCGAGGGAAGAATGAGAAAACGCAGAGCTGGCTCCTGGCACAGCTGCCGGGCTTTGAGTGACTGAATGGTGAGGGCCAGGGTCCCAGAGAACGAGGGGCTTATACATCGTGCTAAGGAGTTTGGGTGTCACCCTGAGCGAGTGGAGGGGCACGGGAGACTCCCTGCATGTGCACATGTGTGTGCAGTGTGCGTCGGCACTGGGGGCTCGCTTGGCTGCCTGTGGCCCCACCCCCCCGCTTCTCTCCCAATTCTAGTCCGTTTTGTTCCCAGTTTCCCAGAGAAGAGTTAGACCCAGCTGGAGAAGACAGAGAAGTTGCAGGTGGTGTTGAACGACCCTTGATGGGGACGGAGGAAGGACCCTTGCCTTCTCAGCACAGACGGTCTCAGGGTCATGACTCATCACGCTGCCCCATCCCGCTCAGGGAACACTGACCATGGGCAGGCCCTGCGAGGCCCTGCAGGCTGGTTGGGGAGATAGGATTCACAGGGGCAACGATGACTCATGGCGTGAGGCATCCAGGAGAGCAGCACCTGTGGACGGGAGAACCAGGTTCCATGGGCGCATGGCACAGAATGGGGGCGGGGAGCCCAGGATTGGGTGGGCAGTCAGGGAGCTCCATGGAGGAAGGAGGCATCATGTGAGTCATTCGCTTGTTGACGAATCCCGAGGCACTGGGACCGTCAGCTCTGCACCGGCTACCCTGCGACACGCTGGGACCCGGTGGGGAGAAAGCCCAGGCCGTCTTTGAGCTTATGAAGCTTAGATTCGACCAAGAAATGCAGGTGTTAAACCAGGGACTATAAGAATGAAGGTTCGTGAGAGCAAGGTGTAGGGGGTGGTGGGCACACAGGACACAAAGGACAGACCTCCCCAAAGGTGACATGCTGGCCAAGACTGAAGCCAGCAAAAGTGAGAGCAGGTGTGCCAGAGTTTGAAGGGACAAACGGCCTGGCCCGTTCAAGTCAGGCTACCAATGGGAAGGGGGCCCTTGTGGCCAGAGCCCTGGAGGTGAGGAGAAGAGGAGAGGGAGATGGAGTGAAGGGAATGTGTGGGCAACGTGCTAGCCATGCAAGGGAGCCATGTCCAGGACCCAGACTTTCCCCCCACTGAAGCGACCTGGCCAGCCCTGCAGTTCTGTCTGTCTCGGGTGGTGCAGGGGGTGTGGGAGGAAGGAGGTGAGAGCGGATGCCTGAGTCCAGCTTGACAGGGCGTGGGGGGTGGGGGGTGTTGGTTATGAGTCCAGGGAGAGATGATCTCTGTGGAGAAATGCCTCCTTTGGGGGACTCAGCTTTCTTCCGGGCCTAAGGGAAAATACTTCCTGCCCAGAGAGGGAGGATATGGAGGAGAGAAGAGAGGATTTAGCTTGGACCCTGGTGCCAGCAGCACAGGTGGAGGGAAGTACAGGGACTTGGGAGCTACTTGGGAGGTAGAGTGGCTTTGTCTGAAGGAGGAGGTCAGCGATGATGGTGCCACTTCCTGAGACCCACACGCTGGAGGAGAAGCCAATCTGGCGGAAAGACCCTAACTCCTGCTTCGGGTGTCCTGTGGCCTGCTGGATGTGCAGGTGGGCGTCCAGATCTGGAACCCAGGGCTGGAGAAGGGGGAGTGCAGCCGTGGCGGGCATGCCTCAGAGAGGCAGGCGGAGCAGTGGGGAGGGACCCATGTGGCCTCTGCTGAGCTGAGCTCCAGAGTCACCGGCACTCACACGGCCACTTCACAGGCAGGCAAAGCACGGCACCGCGAAGAGCTAACGCGCACGCGCCCGCACGCCGAAGTGCTTGCATCCTGCCAGGCTGTCCCAGGTTCTGTAGGCGCACATCTCCACCAATCGACGCAATCACCCTTCAAGGTCATTACTGACCCTCTAGCAGATGGGGAAGCAGCAGTGCAGCGAGGCTGGGATCTGCCCAAGATCACACGAGACTGAGCGGCGAAGGAGGGATCCACACCCACGCCTGGCCAAGTCCACGGCCCAGGCTCTCATCCCAAGGAGACCTGCTGCCTCCTTAAGTCCCAAGGGAACAGGGATGGCTGCCTGAGCCGTGTTCTCCCAAGACCGTTCAAGAATCGGGAGGGTGCACCCCAGCACCAGCCCCCACAGAGGGCAGGGCTATGGCGACCACATTCCCAGCAGCACCCCACTGCTCCTGGAAGAGTCCACAGGGGCAGCCAGAGGAAGAGCGCCAATGGGGACAGCAGGGGACTCACTGCCCCCAGCCCCGCATTTCTGCTCCTTCTCCCTGTGTGGCGGAGTCCTCCCCTCCTCTATCCCTCTCTCACCCTCTGCCGATCTCGGACGCTGTGGAGCCATCATGGGCAACAGCAGCTGCGGATCAATCTCTCTGTGGCTCGCCCACGCACACCACATTCATCCATCCCCCTCAAGGTCAAAGCTTTTATTTCTGGGTGAGAGGAGAGCCCCTCTGGCCAGGCCCTGTCCCAGATAACTCATGGGCCAATCAGTACCTCCATTCCCCTTTGCACCCAGGCACAGGTGCAGACAGCTGGTGGAGCAGCCCCGCCCCTGCACCTGTGCCTTCCTGGGGGTCCCTGAACTCTCCCCAATTTCTGGAGCTCCCTTGGGTAGCTCTCCTGGGCCTTGCTGACCATTTCCCTCTTCTCTCTGTCTTGAGTCCTCCTATACAATTGTGTCCACTTGAGCCTTCTGTAAATATCTCCTTTTGGGGACTTAGCTTTTCTCTCAGTCATAGAGAGAAAACATTCCCCTGGCCAGAGAGATGATTCTGGCGAGAGGAAGTGGCTTAGCTGTAGGGCGCCCTGCAAGGAGGAGGAAGACCGCTGAGGAGTGCCAGAGGAGAGACCGGGCTGGAATGCAGAGAGATTTCGCTTGGGCCTGCTTCCACCTCCTTGAGCTGGGAGACTTTGGAATATCAGACAGTTTGTCTGAAACTGGAGGTCGTGACCTCTAGATGAAGAATGGTATGAGAGTTAAGTAAGACAGGATAGGAAGCTGGCTTCGAGAAGGCTTGTCTCCCAAATTCATGTCCCACCTGGAACCTCAGAACGTGACCTTAATTTAGAAATAGGGTCTTTGCAGGTATAATAAGTTGAGGTCATACTGGATTAGGGTGGTCCCTACGTCTAATGACTGGTGTCCTCCTAAGACCATGTGAAGACACAGAGAGGCACACAGGGAAGAAGTCCCCGTGAAGACTCAGGCAGACGTCAGGGTCACATGCCTACAGACCAAGGAACGTTTAAGATGGCTGGCAATGACCAGAACTGAGGAGAGGCATGGAACAGGTTATCCCTCAGAAACTCCAGAAGGAACCAAGTTTGCTTTTGGATGTTTGGCTCCAGAACTGTGAGGCAACCCATTTGTGTTGTTTTAAGCAAATGTGTGGTAATTTGTTATGGCAGCCCCGAGCACTGGACCCACCCCTACCTATGTGGTGTGCAGAGGTGGAGAGGGAGGGAGCAGAACCATCCTTCCATGGTGTCCCATTCTAGCTTGGACCAACACTTGAAGAGAGGTCGGAACGAGTTCCTTTATGCTTTGCTCCAGCATCTCCTGACCTCTCTGGTGTCCATACTCTTGTCTCTAGCATCCGGGGAATACCCGTAACCTGGAAACTGGGGGAGGGGCTGCAGGGCAGGGTGGGGGCAGAGCCTACACTGTAGGTTGGATGACAACAGTGGTGTGAAAATGGCACCACCATCTGCCCGCCTTGCACTCCTTCCTGTTCACAGTCCTGTTCTCACGTAGCTGCCTTGGACCCCCTCCCCGTCAGACTCTCAGCAAATGTCATGGCGCCATGTTAATCAGAACAGAACTGTGTTTGTCAAGCGCTAGTGGGAACTACCACACCCCTTGGGACTCCGGGTAGAGCTTCTGGCTAACAACCACCCACGGGAAAAGGTAGCCCTGTCTGTCTTCTCTGACCAGGGCTATCAGATCCCCCCTCCTCACCACCCCCAGAGTCTCACAGGACGTGTTTATGGAGTCTGGCTACGTTGGCCACTCCCTCCCTGAAACTCTGCAAACCTGGGTTTCCATGGCCTTCTTCTGGTTCTCCTCTGACTTCCCTGCCTCCTTTGCTTTTTTGCTCTTCTTCTTCCTCGGGCTCTGAAGTGTTGGCCTTCCTGCGTCTCCGTGCTGAGCCTTGCCGTTCCCCTCCTCTCCTCTTTTGGTCAAAACACCTACTTTTTTCTCCCTGCAGCAGCTACCGCTTGGATGCTTGTGCGGCTCAGACCTTGCCCGAATGAACCAGCTGTGTTCTGATGACCTCCAGGTTCAAACGTTTCAAACATCCGAAGCTGAACTCGGGTCTCTGCTGCGAGAGCGTAGCGTACTCACGCTCTAGGACAGTGAGGAGCAGTGTTTGGACGCTCAGTGCCGGAAGCAATGGTGGCCACCTTCGCTTTCCTCATCTCCCTATCCCCCATCCCATCAGCCGCCCAGACACTCCTTTGACTGCAAGCCACCCCGTCCCATCTCCTTTCATCTCTGAGCTAGGTTTCATCTGCCAAACCCTTACTGGCCTCCTGGCCATCCGTCATTAGCTTGATCTACTTAATTAAAGGGATTTCTAACCATGTGCTTCCTGCTTCAATTCCTTCAGTGGAACCCACTGCATATAGGATAAAATACTCCTTTACAAGAATACAAGGCCCTTTTTGTCATGCCAGACACATGGTGGGTGTTCTGGAAATACTGGTTAAATGGAAGAGCTCAGCAACTTGTGGTTTCCTACCAAACCACACAGCCTTACCCCTGGGTCTTTGCTCCTATTAACCCACTGTCTGACTCCTCCACGCCCACCTTCGCTGGGCACCGCTGCCCCAGCCCCCCCAGAGGGTGCCCGTCTCCAGCTCAATGTTATTACCTCCACTGTGTGGACTTGGGATGATCTCCTTATGCATCTGTCTCTCTCTCTAGACCAGTGCTTCTCAACCAGGGGTCCCACACCCAGGGGACACACTTGGCAATGTCTACAGGTATTTTTGGTTGTCACACTGGCAGGGGTGTCCCTTTGGTATCCTGTGGGCGAAGTCAGGGACGCTGACTACATCCTACACTGCATAGGAGGGCCCCCACGACAAAGAAGGACCCGGTTCAAGTGTCAGCGATCCCGAGGTTGAGAACTCCCGGTCTAGACACGCATGGGTGTGGACATGTGCCCGTGTCCATACTCCAGGGCCCGCCCCTGTGCCCACCATGTTGTAAGCCCTCAACACATGTTGGCTGAGGGAATATCACTGCACTGGGCCCCAGCCCGAGTGACACCCAGTGCCATCTCCAAGCGTGAGGCCTAGGCCATGAAGAAAGGCTGTAGCTGTCTCTCAGCCCTGAAAATCTGGCTGTGGGGTGGGAGGCAGCCCTTTGGAGAGAAGCTGCTTCCTCCAGGAGAAGGGCAGACGCGACCCACTCAGCTAACAAGTTGCCAGGGCTGTGATAATGTTGCCAGACAATGAAATTGCCCTTCTTACCAACACTGACGGCCAGGCTGATGAGACAACAAGGCTGTTAATTAGGCCCCTTATGACAGCTGCAGAGAGGACAATTTTTCCAAGGAAAGAGAGGGCTGGGGGCTCTCCCTTGTCCCATCAGAGACGGAGCCCGAGGCTGGCTCTGTCACTTTTCAGAGGAGGAGGAAGACTGTTGCAGCCTGGGGTGGGGGGTGGGGGGGGCTGTTGGTTGGTCTGTCGTCAGTCCGAGGCTCCCCAAGAACGGGGGCAGACCAGTTAGCTCTCGTGCGCCCTCAGCACCACATTTGGCCGGACAGGCCCCTGATAAAGACATTTAATAAAGAGGAAAATAAAATCAAAGGGCCCTCTCTCCCCTTTCAGGTTCTGTGTTGGTCCTTCCTGCCATCTCCCTGGATGTCCCCCCCTTACTGTCACCTCTCTCAGAGCCCGAGCCACCCCCTCCAGCCCCCAGGGGGACCCTGGTGCCCCCACCGGATGCAGGCAGAGGGGCACTCTGCCGAGCAAGCACAGACCAGTCCTCCCTCAGTGTCCCTTACTGCTGGCAGTGCTGACGGGGCTGTGCCAGCCACCACCTCCCGGCCCGGTTCCTCAGCCTCCCCAGCCCTGCGGCCCCGGGACCCAGGCAGGCGTGGAGCCAGGGCACGCTCTGGGCCCCCACGGCCGACCTGGGCCCGTTGGCACAGTGGCTTGGCCCAGCTCCAGAGGCAGGCTGCCGAGCCTGGAAGGATGACATCCCCAGAATAGGTGAGCACATCTCCTGGCAGTCTGTCTGGTCCGTGGGCCGTGGCCAGCGACCCAGGTTTGTGTCCCCAGCAAGAGTGTAAAAGGTCCAGGAAACCCCAAGGCCCTGGATGCAAGCCTCTAAGGACCGTGCCCAGCTCTGAATTGACATTCTCTACCATCGTCCTAACCACAGGAGCTCCCGTCCGTTCATGAGCTCACGTCCCAGGGTGCTCTGTGCCGCTCTGTGGGCTCCCCCAGGTACAGACACATCGGTGCCACAGACCTGCCCCCCGCCACAGACACCACCCAGCACCTTGTTCGCAGGCCCCTCGGATCCCTGGGCACCTGACACCCACAGGCACTGCCCGGGCCCGCCTCCAGCCTGCCCTCCAGCACCTTCAAGGAAGTGCCTGAGACTGCACCCCAGAAGAAGGGTCATTATTGCTAATGCCTTTTCTCCCCCATCTGTTGTGATTGTTTACACTCCACTTGCTAATTAGAGACTAATTAGCTGGTGCTGAAATTCATCACTTTCCAAACACAACACGGCAGCCGGAGGAGCGCGGCGATCGGGCAACATCTGCACCTCCGCTTGGAGCCAGGAGCCAAGGTGCAGTTCTGCTCCTCCCCCGCCCCTCTCCTCCTCCTTTGCCTCCTTTCCTACCTCCTCCTCTTCCTCCTCCCTCCCCCTCTTCCCAGATGCCCCAGAGGGCCTGGGGGTATCTCCTCTTTGATCAGGCACCCCAGTCCGGTGCGGTGCACAGCTCAGGGTAAAGACTCAGTAAATTCTCACGGAGCCAGGGCATGAATGAGGACCAAAGCGTTGACGGAACCAGGTGTGTGGCTGGGGGAAGGAGGGCAGGACCAGGAGCTGCCCATGACTCAGTGGGGATGGCACTGGATGGGGTGGGGCCTGGGGAGGGGATTCCTGAGAGGCAGGCCACAGACCGGACCTTGGCAAGGCCTTTGGGGTACTGGGTGATGGGGTGCAGGGGCAAGGTTTTGCACGTCGGAAGATGAAGTCACAAAGCCAGGGGCAGACGGAGGAGCACAGGGAGAGGGAGCAGGCAGGGCAGCAGGGCGGCAGGGGGCTGGAGGGAAGGAGTCTTGGCGCTGGTGCCCTGGCTCGGGGTGAGGAGGTGTGATTGCATCCGAGGGAAATCTCTGTGGCCCACGGGCAGCCTCAGTTGAAACCATCCATTTCATGATAGCCTGGAGCCGAGAGCCTGGACCCTGACCTCCCTTCTTCTCATCTTAGAGAAAGAAGCTGCTATTCCCCCAAGTTCCCTTCTCCTAGGCTGGGGGCCTTGGGGCCAGCTGCCCGGCTCCTTTGTATCCTCTGGGCGTCCCCGGGGACGGCCACCGCATGAGAACAGCTGGCTGCAGGCCCGGAGCCCAGAAGCCTCCGAGACGCAGGGTCTCCAGCCCAGGCCCTGGTGTGATGAGCTGGGCTCATCCGAGGGAAGCCGCGGGGCAGCCTGGGGTCTGAAGGGGAAAGAGTGGAACCTTATCTCTACCCCTCTCCTGGTGGCATCCCCAAAGATGCTGCCATCCCTTGCAGCCCTGGCCAGGGGACCAAAGGTTACCTCAACTCAAAACCCTCCCCAGTGTGTGACAAACACCTGGGCTTGCTCTCACAGGTGTACGGGCCGTGTGCGTGTCTCACCCGGGCCTTCCTTGAGGGAGGGTTCCGGGAGACCCAAAAGCCTGGGCCTAAACCTCCCCTCTGCCACTTTCTTACGGTGTGGCTTAAGGTACATGGCATAACTTCTCTGAGCTTCTTTACCCATCTGTAAAATGGGGCTGTCAATGTCTCGCTCACGGGGTGGCCGTCAGGACAAAGACAATGGTTTCCTCTTTTTAGCACGGTGCCTGGTAGCGGACATGAACTGGAGTGAAGGGCAGGAGCGGGGCGAGGAGGTGTGCTCCAGGCTGGCTGCCTCCGGGAGAGAACAGACGGTTTCCTTCCTCCCCTGCCGTCCCTCGTGTGCAGTACTGTGCTGCTGTACTGTTCACAGCCCTCCCTCCGGAAAAAAGAGAAAAGCCCCAATTTGCCATGTTTGTCAAATTCCTGCGGTCTAAACACTCCCAGTGTGGCCAGTTCCAAGCTCTTGATGGGACACCACTGAACAGCGATTGGGAAGATGAGTACCAGCCCTGGCCCCCTGCCGCCTGCAGGTCACCGAAGTAGGACTCCGGAGCAGAAATCTCTCTGTCGGTGGGTGTGACTGGCAGTCGGCTGTTCTGGAACCGGACACACAAGGCTGCTTTGCCCACAGGTGGCCACTGTCCACGAGTGGACTTAGGCCTCTGTGTGGCATGGGAGGGGCGAGGAACGGAGGGCAGCTAGGGCTGACAGACGCCCCTGTAAGGCCTACACCACCCACCAGACACACCATTTCCTCCTGATTCCTCCCCTTCTATCCTGACACCTTCCCTTTGTTCACACAGGATGGACACATCTTCTCACTTCATACCATGTTCCAGGCGCTCTGCCGACCTAGCCAACATGCCCTAATCCTGGCCCCACACAGTTTATGGACTCAGCAGCATCTCAATCCCCTGGAGGGCTTGTTAGAGAAAGAGATGCTGAGCCCTATCGGCAGAGTGCCTGATTCAGCAGGGAGAATCTGCATTTCTGACAGGTTCCCAGGTGATGCTGCTGCCACTGGTCCAGGGACCCCACTTTGAGAAGCACTGGCCTGGGGGGGGAGAGCCAGAGAAGGAAGCAGGAAATTGCTACCCAGGGAAGGTAAGCAGCGCTGGGCTGGGAAAGACTCAGGGGGCTTCGGAGTTCAGAGGCCCTTCTCCAAGCCCAGCAAAGGCTATGACTTGATTTCTTGTTGGCCTTCCACTGCCAAGTTCCCCCAGTCTAGTTAAGAGACAATCACAGGCCTTGGATGTATAGGTCCCACCTCCCACCTCTCCCCTGCACGCTCTCCAAGCCCCCTGGGTGGTGTATGCCACCCGGACATCCCACCTCTCTCTGCAACAGGGCCAGATGTGCTGATGTCTGTTTGGACAAGGGGAGAATGGCCTAGGTAGATCACAGAGAGACAGACACCCCCCTCCAAACTAATGAGGGGGTCACGGAATCACTCATCACTTCCTCTCTGCTTCCTCCTACCCAAGGCCTACAGGGGTGTCCTTTCCAGGAGCAAACAAGCAGGGGAACTCAGAGGCGCAAAGCTAGTTCCCAGCTCCTACCCCTGCCCTCGTTGGGGGCAGGTGACAAGGGGCTGCTGGGGCCTCTTTGATGTTAGAAGATTATGAACAGCCTGCAGGTAACTGCAGCCCAGCCCCCTCCTCTCCCTGGTCCCTACCTCCCCCTTCCTGACACACTAATCCCTCCCAAAGGGATCAAGACTGCCCTGCACTTTATTTACATAATGGGGACAGGGAGGCCTCCAGAGAGCTCAGAGGGCAGCTGGGGTGGGGGCAGGAGTGAAATCTGGGGTGCAGGAGCACTGGTCTACCCTGAGGCTTTACGGATAGGGACTGGATCTTGGATGGGTGCCCGCCTGAGCTGGCAGCCTGGGATAACGAGGCGTGTGCGTGTGTGTGTGTGTGTGTGTGTGCGCGTGTGCGCGCGCGTGTGTCTGGATGTTCAGTTAATACTCAGCTCCAGATATTAATCCCTTTTTATGCAAAGAGACGATGGATCGTAAGCCCCGAGAAATCAAACTGAAACGCGGCCAGCCTCCCGCCTTGCTCCCCTCACCCCTGCCAAATGGACCCGCCTGTTAACGAGGGAGATAAACGGAGAGCCCATCAAAGCAGATTTTCAATCTGTCCATGATTTTGCTCTGGGGCCTTCAGAACTCCATGGCTCCCCTCCTCCTGCCCCAACTGCTGCCTCCGTTCTCTACTTTGTTCCCCACCCCCCATGCTTTTATCTGCCAAAGTTGGATCTGTTGACCCAACTCATAAGGGCTCCTTTCATCGGCTCCAGATCTGATAATGGAAAGCAGGAGGCGGGGGTGGAAGGGGAGGAGTGGGTAGCCATGTGGCCTCGAGGGTAGAGGCTGGGAGAGAAAGGGAGGTTTGTTTCTGCCGGGGAGAAGGGTCTTCTCCCCCAGTAGACTGAGGCCTAGGCAGGTGGGCACGTGCCCACCGGGGACGAAGGAAGGTAGAGAAACCCACTGAGGGAGGGAAAATTGTCCCCAAAGCAGGGGTAGAGGTCTTCTCAATGTGCCAATCCTACAGCATCTTTCCCTGGTGCACTGACTCAGTTTCCCTCCTTAAATTCCCCTCACCCCTCTACTGTCTTACCAGGAGGCACCCAGTCTCACAAGTGCAAACGACCCTGGAGGAGAAAAACCCAGCATCTCCATTCACGAACGTGTCACTGGCTGCAGAGAAGGGAAGGAAGACATGGGCCTGGCCTGCTCACCCCTGCCTGGCACAGGGCACGTGCTGCTGGTAAGCAGCGGTCCCACTGAACCCTGCAGGCGCATGGCTTATTCCCATCCTGGAGGTGACAGGTGTGGGGGCAGGTCCCTTGCCCGGGGGGCAACTGGCTGGTACCTGGATGATGACGATTCGTGACACCCGGGGATGCTGGGCCTGGCAGGAAGGGGTCAGAAGCCAGACAGACTTGTCTTAGGTGCCATGACAGTACCCATGTTATACTTGGAGAAACTGAGGCACGGACAGGTGAAGCAGCTTCCCGAAGTCACAGCTAATAATCGGTGGAGCAGTCTGTCAGGCTCCCGAGTTGGTGGCCCCTATACCAGGCTCACTGCATTTCTCCTTTGCTGACACCGGCCCCCCCTTCCCCCTTCGTCTCTCTGCCCCCTTTGAAAGGGATCACTGAGGGCCTTCTGCCAGAAACTCATCATGGGATGCTGGGGCCTTGGGGCCTCAAACCAGGATGCCGGTTCTAAAATGTGCAAGGATAGCTTTTTCAATAAATACATAAATAAGTCAATGTGCACGGGTGACACGTGAGAAAATGAGTAGCCAAGCGAACCACCTTCTGGCCTCCTAATGAATAATGTCAAACAAGGTTACACTCAGGAACAGCCAGGCCCAGGAGGGCCCCACTGGGGCCACCTCTTCTCAAATGTAAATGACTGGGTGAGTGCGGGACTTTGGTCATGGGGTCCCCATCTTCTGGATGGGGGAATCAACCAGGAGAAGCACAGTAGGGCTAGATGCTGGGCCTCCGGGCCACCCCCTTCCCTGCGCTCCCACCCCTGCCACGCTCTGGCGGCCACCCCATCGTTGCTCTAACCTCCAGGAGGCTTGGCTTCCCATCCCTCAGTCGCCGTTCTGGTCTCGCTGCACACCCCGGAGCAAAGTGATCCCCCCAAGAAGAAAGGGGCAGGTGACCTCAGAAGAAGGCGAGAGAGAGGACAGGTGGGTTGGCCCCCACTCTCCCGAGCACCACTCACACTTCCCTGCCTCACTTCCTCCTCAGCCCTGGAGAGGAGAGGAGGCTGCTTCTGCCCCTTCCCCTCCAAATCTGCCCCAGAACTAAGGAGAAGCCTCGGGGACATTTCCTTGTTGCTTGAAATTTGTCTGGCCATCACTCACTGGACAGGCTGAGCAGGCCTCTTACGGGGGGGAAAAACAACCATAAATGGGAGAGTGAGAAATCACTCACTTGTCATCGAAGGGAAGTGAAGTCTAAGGGAGGCAGCCCCTGAGGGCCAGGCAGGGTCAGCGGGAAGGAAGGGAGATTAAACACTCGGCCTGCCCATTGCCGTAGATCAACCCGGCTCTGCTGAGCACGGAAGACTCAGGGAGAGGGTGCTGGGGCCACGGGCGGGGGAGGGGAGGCGGCAGAAGCTGGGAACCCGGAGGGCATTAGCTGCTGCGGGCACAAACAGCATGGCCGGGCCTCAGGTCCAGGGCCCCTTCAGTGAAAAAAAAGCATCACAGCCCCAGGGTTACAAAGCCTTTTGCCTGGGTCGGAGCAAGAGTCGTGTTAGGGGTTGAATTGTGTCCCCAGGAGACAGATATCCTGAAGGCCCCACCCTTGGTACCTATGACTGTGACCTTATTTGGAAATGGGGCCTCTGCAAACGTACCCAAATTAAAATGAGATCATTGAGGTGGGCCCTCATCCAGTGTGACTGGTGCCCTTATAAGAAGAGGGGAGTCTGGACCCAGACACACACGGCGGAGGCCATGTGACTTCAGAGGCAGAGCCTGGGAGGGATGCAGCTGCGAGCCAAGGAACCCCAAGGGCTGCCCAGAAGCGGCAAAGGGGTGAAAAAGGTCTCGGGGGACCATGGCCCTGCTGACACCTTGAATTCAGACTTCTGGCCTTCACAACTCTGACACAGGAAATTTCTGTTGTTTTAAGCCACACAGCTTGTGGTACTTTGATACGGCAGCCCCAGGAAACCCCTACAAGTCCCAAGACCATATTCTGTCCCCAACCCGGTTCCTCCAATAAACTCCGAGCCCAGTAACAAGCTAGCAAGCAAGGCCAGTTCACTCCCCTGCTTCACACCATCCCACTTCCCACACGGTCCTGCAACTCCACCTCTGGGCGTGTGCTCCAAACACCTGCAAGCAGGGTGTCTAGGACGTGTGCACACCCACGTTCACAGCAGCCTTATCCCCAGCAGCCGAGAGCGGCCAGCGATCCAGAATGTTCATCAGTGGGTAAGTGGATGAACAGAATGTGGTCTGTCCGTATGATACGATACTATTCAGCCCCCAAAAGGAAGGAAATTGTGGCACCTGCTACAACATGGATGAACCTCGAGGATGACATTATACTCAGTGAGATAAGCCCATCCCCGAAGGACAAGGACTGTGCGAGTCCGCTCCCAGGAGGCGCAGGGCCGTCACACTCATGGAGACAGAGAGGAGAGCGGTGGGTGCCCGGGGCTGCGGGGAAGGGAGTGGGCAGTTAGTGTTGATGGGGACAGACTTTCGGCTGGAGAAGATGAGAAGAGCTCCGGGGGTGATGGCAGGAATGGCTGCACGGCAGCGTGAGTACTCCATGCCCCTGACGTGGCCACGTAACGAGTGGCTAAAACGGCAATTACGCGTACCGTGGTGAGCCTCTGTAGGGTGTGTAATTGTCAAATCGCCATGCTGTCCACCTAAAGCTAATATAATACCGTTCGGCAATTCTACTCCAATTAGGAAGAAAAGGATAAAAATGGCAAATTTTAGGTTATGTATATTTCTATCCCACAAGAAATTTTTTTCAAAAACCCCGCATTTCCACAGCTCCCCATTGCCCTTGGAGTAAAACCAGAACCTCCTCCTGTGGTCTAGCACAGAGAAGGTGCCCAGGGAACAAAGGAGTGAAGTGGATGGATGGATGGATGGATGGATGACAGAGAGATGGACAGACAGACTGATGGATGGATGGATGGACAGATGGGTGGATGGATGGACAGACAGATGACACATGGACAGACAGATGGGTGGACAGACGGATGGATGGATGGATGGACAAATGGATAGATGGATGGATGGACAGATGGACGGACAGATGGATGGATGGATGGATGGATGGATGGACGGATGACAGAGAGATGGACAGACAGACTGATGGATAGATGGGTGGACGGACAGAGAGATGGACAGACAGACTGATGGATAGATGGGTGGACGGACAGAGAGATGGACAGACAGACTGATGGATAGATGGGTGGACGGACAGAGAGATGGACAGACAGACTGATGGATAGATGGGTGGACGGACAGAGAGATGGACAGACAGACTGATGGATAGATGGGTGGACGGACAGAGAGATGGACAGACAGACTGATGGATAGATGGGTGGACGGACAGAGAGATGGACAGACAGACTGATGGATAGATGGGTGGACGGACAGAGAGATGGACAGACAGACTGATGGATAGATGGGTGGACGGACAGAGAGATGGACAGACAGACTGATGGATAGATGGGTGGACGGACAGAGAGATGGACAGACAGACTGATGGATAGATGGGTGGACGGACAGAGAGATGGACAGACAGACTGATGGATAGATGGGTGGACGGACAGAGAGATGGACAGACAGACTGATGGATAGATGGGTGGACGGACAGAGAGATGGACAGACAGACTGATGGATAGATGGGTGGATGGACAGATGGGTGGATGGATGGATGGACAGACAGATGACACATGGACAGACAGATGGGTGGACGGGTGGACAGACGGATGGACAGATGAATGGCTGCATAGATAGGTGGATGGATGGATAGATGGACAGACAGATGGACGGATGGACAGACGAATGTATGGATGGACAGATGCATGAATCATTCCACTGAAGGATGGAAGGGTGGAAGGAGGGGCTCAGGGCAATAGGCAGGTGCCCAGCAACTTCCCAGCCTGCTGAATTATAGCAAGGGAAGGAATTTCTCAGCTACTTCTCCGGCATGGGGCTGGGCTGCCTGTAGCTACCAGAGAACTCTGACCAAGCCCTTTAGGACTCCCTCTGGTGGGCAGGCCTCGGGGCCTACATAGACATGGCCCTGGGCACACAAGTGGACACGTGCATAAGGGGAGACCCACAATCTCCATCTAACACATATCTACAACAGGCTGGGCCCCTTACAGCTTCCCACACAAAACTGAGGCTCAGATGAGACTGGGGCTCACAGAGGTTAGGTGGATTGCTCAGCAAGACCCCTGGTAAGCAGCTGCCGAGATGGGGAGCAGCCAGGGTCCCCACTCCTAGCTACCAGGCGCCCTGCCTCCTCCGCTCCCAATGGCCTTGCTACACAGTCAGGAATCCACCAGACATGGAAGCAAGGTCTGGGGAAACACTATCGTGCCTGTGTCACACACAGGTTAAAGTCAGATACGAATCTGAGACAGGAAACAGAGAAAGCGCTCACTCAGTCCTGGGAGAAGCGAGCCTGAGATGGTGCTGAAGGAAGCTCTTATTTTAGGACAAGATAGCTCCAGATTTACAGAAGAGTCACGAAGAGGGTTCTGAGGGCTCCCACTGAGCCCACACCCAGCCGCCCGCAGGGCTCACATCCTACAGCACGATGATACATTTGCCGAAACTCAGCGACCGATAGTGACGCTTCCTTATTAAGTACACGATGTCATCTACATAATCTATTAAGCTTCTTCTCCAGGGTTTCCCGCACGTCCTTTTGGGTTCCGGGATCCCGTCCAGGACGCCACACTACGTCTGGTCATCACGTCTCCTTAGGCTCGTACAAACTGCCAACTTCTCCGACTTCCTCGTTTTTGATGAGCGGATAGTTTCCATGACCTCAGGTACTTGCAGACGGTCCCTCCACAAGGGTGGCCTGGTTTGTTGTGATCCTTACAGACCAGTGGGAAGGAACATTTGACACACACGTGCACACACACACACACACACACGCACACCACATACCAAATACACACGCTTCTTTGTGTCTAACTTCAATCCCTCCTGCGGCAGCGATGATACTACTGTTGTGTCAGTGGGGCTTTATCTGCGATAACTTCTCTGACGTCCCTCACAGAATGTGGCACTAGGTATGACACTTTGTACAGCAACCACTTTATGCATGAGGACGCGGACGCTAGCTGGCAAGGTGATGCTTGAAGACACGCATCCCTGGTAGCAGGGCCCTGGACTTGGGCCCCAGGCCAGGGTCCTTCCCTGCGCCTCTTCGCTTCAGGGGACTTCACCTACCCCTCAAGTCAAGCCCACTCTGGGAGGCAGGGGACGAGCAATAAGGCCAGAGTCCAGCGTCTTCACCAGAGCAGGGGGAAGGGTCATCCCTCTGAGGCCCTGCCCCGGCCCCAGCAGGAGCTGCCAAGCTCTGGCTGCCAAGTTCACGCCCCAGCCCCCCATGGCACAACCCGGATACAGAGCAGTGCTGTGTGGTGTCGCCTGAGCGAGCCGTCAATGGATAGCCGCCAGCTGCCCTGGGAGGGGGCCCCTGCCATCTGCTGCCCAGCCCCTGCTGTGGGAACACCCCCTTCTTGATGTCCCCTCCCTGCTCCTGGCCAAGGTGGTGTGGGCACGCTCAGAGCAGCTGTGAGGGCAACACTGGCCGGGGACAGGCAGCTGGGCCAGAGGGCTGGGGGCGCCGGGGAAGGGGATCTGGAGGGGTAGGCCGCAGCACGTGCAGAGGCTACTGCCCAGAGTTCTGTGCCCTTCCCAAAGACACTAGCAATCCCGCCGGGGCATGGACGCAGAGGTGCGGATAGTCTCCACATTGCAGATGACACCGGAAGGACCCAAGTGAACCCTGACCATGCCCTTAGCAGGTGTGGTACACAGCTGGCTCCTTCACTCTCACGGCCTTGGGCATCCCCACCCATATCAGCAGGCGATGCCCAGCACCCCCATTTCACACACGAGGAGACCGAGGCCGGCCCCGTCCCTCGGCCCGCCCTCCCTGTCTCTTCCCGCTGGCCGTGCGTTTCTCCCCACGGACCTACCTTCCTGATTTAGTCTGCTTTTGTTTGATTTGATAGGAAAATGAGCTGGCCCAGAATGCATAGCGGCAAAGGGAAGGGGGTGCAGGGTGGCCCCGTGCTGAGTGGCAGGAAGGAGCGGACGTCGAATTCAAAGCAGCCTGTCACTAACGAATCCACCCACGGAACACTTGGGCTGTGTTTAGACACGACAGTAAGATCCTCGTCAACGGGGCTCATGGTTTGGTGGAGATCGAGTGGGATTTAGAGTCTGAGGCCTGGGGTGCAAGTCCTGGCCGGTTTTCACTCTGTGCCCTTAGGACAACCCCTAAACCCTCTGAGCTTCTGCAACTAAATGGTGACAAATGCATCTCTTTTAGGGGGTGTAGTGAGATTGTGAAGCTCCTGTTGCAAACTGTCGAGTGCCATACAGTTGGGAGGGTGTGTGTTTGGATTCTCAGCAGCTGGGGAGACTGAGACCCGCTCCCCCACCATGGAGGGGTCTTGGGCTCTGGGCCTCTGGACACTCGGCCTCCATCCCCAAGCCTGCAAGGGGCCTGAGGCTTGCAGAGCCATGATTTGGTGACTCTCTTTAAGATATAAAATATCAAATAAAATTATGTATAAAAGCCTCAGAGGGGCATGCAGGTGAGGGGCCCTGAAGCCTCATTAGCTTGGTGGGAAACTGCCTAGGACCGCAGGAGGTCCTAGGGACTCCCACACATGCCCAGAAGTCATGACACTCATTAGAAACCCACACTTGCTCTGTGCCCCCGGAGGGCAGAGCCCCAGGGGTCCACGGCCTGCAAGTGCAGCGGGGCTGGCGTGAGCTCTGCGCAGGCGGGCCGGCCACACATCCCAGAAAAGGACCTGGTGATCCTTCTTCAAAGTTTTTATTGCTTCTGTGATTTTATGAATATTTTTAAGCGGTTCACGAGGGCACTGGCGAGGAGGGAGCCCCCGCTTTCCCCTGTCCTCCTGTCCAGGACTCGGGACTCCAGAGGGCTGAGCAGGGAGGGATGAGGGGGAAGCAAGCTCGGGGCCAAGGTACCTCCCAGGTACGGGATAGGGGGGTGTCCTTCCTATGTCCCCAGAGGAGGATGCTGGCAGGGGGTGTGGGGGTCAGTAGACACCCAGCACTTGGGAAAGGATTCACACTCCGAGGACAGATTCCCCGCACAGTCTGTTCCCTGCCCCACCCCCTAGTCCCGGAGAGTAGAACCAGAGCCCCGGGTCAGCAGCAGTCAGCCAGATTCTCCCTCGCTGCTCCCACTGCACAGGGAACCGCCCTGCAGAGGTCGGGAGTGGGTTCCCCGAACCTTTCCCCCTGTCCATGCAGGAGTTACTATTACGGAAGATGACATGGGCTGGGAAGTACATCTGGACAGAGAAGCGGCCGTGCACCTGACCCCCAGAAAGAGCCACTGATTCAGGCTGGTGGGAGGGGCACACTCAGCCTGCTCCCCTGCCCTCTGCATGCCGGAGGCTGGGGATGGGGTCAGCTGGCCTCCTGCCACCTTCCAGAGTCCAGCCTGGTCAGCTTCCAGTGGAGGGTGGGGTACAAGAGCCAGGCCCATCCTCCAGGAGCCCCAGGGCATAAGGGGAGGGAGGCAGCCTCTGGACCCTGGGCACTGCCCTTCAGCAAGCATGGACTGGGTGCCTCCTGGGTGAGGCCACTCATGGGACCCATGTGACCACCACGGCCCACCTGCCTGCTGTGCCTCAGAGCCACACACACGTGCTTTGAAGCTGCAAGTAGGGAGAACCCTCCGGGGGACACAAGGAAAGCTCCATGGAGGAAGTCAAACTTTAGCATGGTCTTAAAGAGGAACAGAAAGGTGAGCAAAGGAGAGAAATGCATGTGGAGAATGGGAGGTCCTTTGATGCAGCTGGAGGTCAGGGCACCCGGAGACCAGGAGATGCAGAAGGTCTGTCCCGTGATGATGGCCACCTGCACTTACGGAGAGGCGCTCCACTTCCTTTGCTCTCCCTGAACTCATCTAATTCACACAACAAACTTTGAGGCCTGCCTGGCACCCCCAGCCTGAAGGGTGAGGCTTCACTGACTTCCTTCACAGCCTCTCCTGCTCCTCCCCAGCGGGTGGGTTGGGGCCCGTCCTGTGTGTTCACATAGTCTCCTCTCTTCACACATCACTGTGTCATCGCCAGAGTCTGCAACAGGATCTGGCACGGTGCAGGTGCTTCTCTACCGGATGGATGGAGGGAGGGTGGAGGGAAGGACGGATAGAGGGATGGACTGATGGACGGACAGGTATGTGGGGAGATGAAAGGACAAGCTAATGGATGGACAGAGATGGATGGATGGATGGATGGATGGATGGATGGATGGATGGATGGATAAGTGGATGGATGGATGGATGGATGGATGGATAAGTGGATGGGCAGAAGAGTGGATAATGGATGCAGAGATGGATGGATGGACGTACGGACAGACAGAGGGGTGGACAGATGATGCATGCACACACGGATGAGCTGATGGACAGATGGAGGTATATATGGATGGACAGATGAGTGGGTAAATGGATGGATGGATAGATGGACAGACAGAAGGATGGACAGATGATGTATGCATGCTGGATGGAGACACCTACAGTCTCAGAATCATCATGTCACACCACGCCAAGAATCATTCCAAGAATCATCTCAGATACCATCTAACCCAAGCCCCTCATCTCACAGGCGGACCACAGAGACTCACCGGGATGGGGGGAGAAATGGCTCACATGAGACCTTTGAGGAGATCGGGGAACAGCCAGAGTCGGAGCCCAGGTCCCCATGCCAGGGCCTCTCAGTTGCCCAGGACGCTGGGGCAGCAGGCCTCTAGAAGGTGGGAGTGAGTCACAAGTCACGGCCACGGATTCAGCCCACCCAATCTCCCTCCTTGTCCTCCTGCCGAGAAAGGTCTCCAGACCCCACATCCTCTTCTCAAGGCTGGATGTCACACCCTCTATGTCTTGTTGGGGTTCCCCTCCCCAAGACACCCCTGACTTTGGGGAGTGAGATGCAGGGAGTGCACCCCTACTGGACTCCCCAAACTTCCCACCCTTTCCTCCCCAGCTGCCCCTCCACCCCCACTGTCTGTAGGTTGTGCCATCCCCAGGAGGGGGGCCTCTAGAGAGCTGATGCTGTCATCCTCTCAGTAAGACCTTCTCCTTAATTCATTAATGTATATGCATTAGAGACAATGGGGGGCTACTGGGAATATGGGGGGGAAGGGAGGAACAAGGACCAGGGAAGGGACAGAGGGCACTAGGACACTGAGCTAAAGAGGCTGTTGCTTCAAGTGGGCAAAAGCCCAGAAGCAGAGACTCCCCCTCCACCACACACCATCACCCCAGTCCCAAGCCCCAGAAGGCTGATGACTGTCCCACTGGGAGGTGGTCAGGGGACAGCACTGCCACCTCCTGCTGCTCCCCCAACCTGATTAGTACCAATTAAGGGCAAGCCCCACTGAGTAGGCTCATGTGACCACCAGCTGCTCTCGGGGGGTGTCCCTTGGCTCTGCAGGGCTGCCCCAGGGACACCAGCCCAGCTGTGTGGACTGGTTCTGGCTTCATTCTTCTAGGTCTTGCTCCCCTTTCTGGAGGGCCCCTGCAGCCTCCAGGCCACCCCCATCTCTTCCCTAAAGCTGGGGCTGTCTTAAAACCACATCAGGGAGGCACCAAAGGGATTCTCAGCTGGGACCTCAGTGGGCTGAGGGAACAGCCTCAGGGAGAGGAGGGGGTCTTGGAGAGGGGCCAGGGGTCGCACCCTTCTGCCTGTCAGGATTGGGCGGGTCAGACAAGGAGTTCTGGAGGACACAGGCTGCAGCGTGTGGATCTCGTGTGACCGGGACTTGGCTGACGCCAGAGACCCGGACCCCCCTCAATGGATGACAACTGTCATGGGAACAGACAGACCACAGACTGGGAGGAAGAGTCTGCAAAAGACACATCTGCACAAGGACTGTGCTGCAATTATACAAACAGCCCTTAATGCTCAACACTAGGGAAACGAACAACCCAGTTAAAAACACGGGCCAAAGACCTTCACAGACACCCCACCAAAGAAGACGGTCGGACGGCGGAGAAGCACGTGAAGAGATGTGCCACATCTTACGTCATCAGGGAAGCGCAAATTAAAACCACCATGAGATACGGGTACATGCCTATCAGAATGACCTCGACCCGGGGCACTGACCCCTCCGCATGCCCGTGAGGACGCCGAGCAGCAGGGAGCTCACCGGCGGCTGCTGGGAAGGCAAAATGGCGCGGCCACCTCGGAAGCCAGCTGGGCCGTGTCTTACTGAACTCAACATTCTCTTAGCACACGAGCCGGCACAAGCGCTCCCTGGTATTTAGCAAAAGGAGCTGTAAACTTAGGTCCCACCAAAACCTGCACGTGATGTTTACAGCAGCTTTAATCAATCATCGAAACCTGGAAGCAACCAAGATGTCCTTCAGGAGGCGAATGGATACATACACCGGGGTCCATCCAGACAATGGAATATTATTCAAGGCTAAAAAGAAATGAGCTATTTAGCCATGAAAAGATAGGGAGGAACCTTCAGTGCATATCACTACATGAAAGAAGCCAATCTGAAAAGGCTACAGACTGTGTACGATTCTATCTGTATGACATTCTGGAAAAGGCAAAACTATGGCGACAGTGAAAAGATCAATGGTTGCCGGGGGGGGGGGGGGGGAAGGATAAACAGGTGGAGCACAGGGGATTTTGAGGGCAGTGAAACTACTCTGTGTGATGCTGTCGCGGTGGAAAAACGCCATGACACATTTGCCCAAACCCGTAGGATGTCCAAGACCAACTATGAACCTTCGCGTTAACTGGAGCTTCTGGGTGATACTGGTTCAACCCACGGACGTTCATGGATTGTAACCAGTGCGTGCCCCAACTCGGGATGTCGATAGTGGGGAGACTGTGCACGTGTGGGGGCATGGGGCGCATGGGAACGCTCTGTACGTTCTGCTCCATTTTGCTGGGAACCTAAAACTACTCGAAGATAAAGTCTTAATTTAAAAAAGATGCCAACTGGAGACAGGTTGGGGAAAAGTGGCCAAGAAAATGTTTCAGGCAAGGGTCGGGGGGAGTCCTAAGGGAAGGGAGAGGAAGGGATGGGGGAAGCCTGGGTCCTCACCCTTCCCTCCCCAGACTCGGGCGGGGGCAGGCTGAGGTGCTGGGCTCAGTCCTGCTCTCCCTCTCATGACAGGCAGAGAGGAAAGAATCAATTAACTCATTAGGCTGACATGTCTGCGAACATCGCTCCCAGGACTCGACAGGCCTGGCAGCCAGTGGTGGTTTAATGGGCACTTTCACTCTGAAATGACACCTGGGCCAGCTGCTTCCTCTGTGGCACGAGATGAGCTTAAAGATGTAGAGAGGCGCGGTGGGGTCGGCTCCCCAGGGCAGAGGGGCAGAGGCAGAGTGGGAACACAAGGCCAGGTGTTCATCGTTGGGCCAGGGAAGGGCCGGCCGCCTCCCGCCCGGGTCACAACTCGGGCCACACTTCTTCCGCCTATCCCAGGATGACCAGAGAGGAGCAGGTCAGTGTTGGTGGGGAGACCTGCTTCCAGCCTCTGAACACTGTAGAGGGGCCTTGCTTTTCAGTTCTGATATTCTAGGATCTAGGACATGATTCACATGTCAGAATCTATGGATTGTTTTCTTTCTTTCTTTCTTCTTTTAAGATTTCATTTATGTATTTGAGAGAGAGAGAGAGAGAGGGAGACACTGCATGGGAGAGAGCAGGGGGAGAGGGAGAAGCAGACTTTATGCTGAGCACGGAGCCCAACACGGGGCTCGATCCCATGACCCTGAGATCATGACCTGAGCTGAAATCAAGAGTCGAACACCTAACTGACGGAGCCCCCCAGGAGCCCGTGGATTGTTTTCAAATGCCCAACCACTCAAAGTGTCTCATGCCAGACAACAGGACTGCTCAGAGAGGGGCAGACATCATCTCTGGTCACACAGCTTATCAGGGGCACAGCTGGGATGCACACCCAGTCCCCTGGTCCCACAGCTTGCACGAAGCCACCTCCCTGGGCTGTCTCCTGGGGCCCAGGTGCTCACCTCCCCACCCCCCTTGCATGCATTTCCCCAGGCAGTCTGTCCAGCTATGCTGGGGCTCCTGCCCACCTTAGGGGACTGAGTCTGGCTTCAGCCAAGGGTCCTCTTTTGGACATGGCTGCTGAGTGAAGCAGCCAGTCCCTCAGTATCCACTCCCTCGGGGCCCAGACAGGCGGCAGACTCTGGGCCCCGTTGGGTAAAAGGCTCTGAAGCGACACCAACCATTGAACCAGGGGAGGGAGAGGCAAGGGGGGCAGGGAGCACAAGCTCGTGTTGCTGGTATGACAGGGGCTCAGACAGGGCAGGTCTGCAGTGAGGGGAGCCCCCAAAGAGTGCCGATGAGGGGATGAAGCTCAGCGGGTCCCTGCATCCCGTTCCCCTCCAGGCCAGGCCTGCCTGTCCTGCCACAGGAGGGCAGAGGCCACGAAGACGTCCCTAAAGGCTCACTGGTCTCCTCCAGACTCTTGGTCAGAAGGGAGAGAAAGGAAAGAACAGATGTGTTTTGAGCCATTCAGCATGCCAGAGACTGTGATGTTTGCTGTTTACATTTTTAAAATCTCAATTAATCAGAGCAGTTCAAGTATTATTGGCCTATTCTACAGATTGAAGAAACGGAGGCTAAGAGTGGTTAAGTCACGAGCCCGGTGTCTCAGAGTGAGGAAGTGGTAATGGGGATATTCGAGCCTGGGGCCTGTGCCCTTTCTGCGACCCCAAAGCTTGCAGGATTCTAATGAGGCTCCTGCCAGCAGGCATAGGGCCCGGCTGCCCAGCCTTGGTTCCCCCTCCCCTGAGAAGCCCCTCCTGCCAGCCCAGCATCACGCCCAGCTTCCCAGCAGCTTCCACAGCACGGGGCGATCAACCCCCCTGGGGCGGGCACATCGTCACCATCCTATTTTGGAATATTCTGGAATATTGAAACTGATGCCCAAGGTCCACGTGGCACAAGGGCCAGGAGGGCTGGGCTTTGTCTGTCCACCACCCTGCCATCCGCCCTCTGCAGCCCGGGCTTGCTGGGGCTCCCGACAGCTGGCTCGCTGCGCCCAGAGGGCAGCGTGCCTGCTCCCTGGGGAGGACATGACTGGGCAGACACGGCCCAGGGCCTGGCCCTGTCCCGGGGAACCAGTGTGGAGGGAAATCAGGCTTCCCTCTCACCAAGCAAGTATTTAGCCTTCGTGTGACAAAAGCCTCTGGCCCGTAGACTTGGCTCTGCCGCCATCCCGAGGAGAATGGGCATCTGGAAGGTGGTTCCCCCACAGCCTGCCCAGCAGCCGCCTCCTGGCCTCGGTGACTGGCCCAGATGCCCCGAGATGTGTCACACACGCCAGCAGCTGCTGCCAGATTTCCCCTTCTCAGCACTCTGGCTTTCAATGACGACCCCGGCTGCCTTCTAAAGAGACGCGTCAAGGACTCCTGTCGCCCTGACGCCCTCGGCCTTCTCATTGTTCGCGGAGATACTGGGCGCCAGGAGCCCTGCCCAGGCCCTGCTGCTGGCTGATAAAGGAGCGATTTCCCTGCCAAAAGGAAAAACCAAGCAAGCAGCAGTCTTCCTTGGTGAGGAAGCTCTGAGGCTGACAGCAGAAGCAGAGTAGGGGGCAGGGCGGGGGCAAAGGAGAGAGGATGTGAACACAGGAGGTGGCCGCCTCCACCGGGCAGCCTTCTTTGATTACCACAGAGCAGGTGGGCAGCCACCGGGGGCTGCTGACTGTTGGAGAACATCATCACGCAGGACTCTGTAGCTGCTCTTTGCCCTTTAGCTTGTACTCGATTAATCAATTTTTACTTAAGTATTTTGATCCTTCATTTGTTTACCCAAAAACCATTCTCTGGGAGCCTAGCAAGTGCAGGGCACTGTGAGCAAAGGTTTAGCCCCTGCCCTCCATTTGTTAATGGACCGGGGAAGAGGGTGAACATAAACAGGATCTGGATAAAGCACTATGAAGTGCTACTGGGGTGGTGGGGGCAAGCAGGGTAAATCAGCCTGGAGGCGTCAGGGAAGGCTTCCTGAAAGAGAGGGTATCTAAGTCAAGCCCTGAAGGACAGATGGGAGTCAGCCAAGCAGAGATGGGAGCATGTTCTAGAGGGAGGGCAGGCACACGCAACAACCTGAAGGCCAGAGGGAACATGGCAGGTCCCAGTTGCCGGGGTGTGTGGTGGGGGACAATGGCAGGCAGGGATTAGGGGACAGTGGGGAGAAGGGAGGCCCAGGAGGTAGGCGAGGTAATGGGAAAGCAATAAAGGTTTTAGCAGGTGACAGACCAGATTCCTGCACCAGAAAGATCATTCCAGCAGCAATGTGGAGACTGGACAGGGGAGGCCAGCGGGCCACTGTGGCAATGACCAGGCAGGGAGGTGGTGGTGACCACAGTGAGGTGGTGGGTGAGGGCCGAGAGGACAGAGGGAGGCATATGAATTCACGACACCTGGAAGGTGACGAAGGTAGAAATGATGGCGTTTGGTGACTGGCTGGAAGTGGCCTGAGACAGAGGAGAGGACAATGTCTCCTGGGCTTCTGGCTTGAACTGGCTTGAGCTGCTGGCGCCACTGAGACTGGGAACCCCGGACGAGATACCCGCCCGGGAAGGGAGTCCTTGTGCTCTTGCCCGGCGTGCGCTGGAGCCGGCTTGTCCTGGCTACCGAAACCTCGAGACCCTGCACGCCTCTTCCCAGCTCTGTGCTCAGTAACATCAGGGTGGTGGCCTGATGTCGGCCACGGTGGGGCACTTCCGCCACAGAGACCAGCAGATGAGCCCATGAGCCAGAGCTGGTAGATGACATTCGGCAGCCCAGTATGGCCCGTTCCCTGTGCTCTATGGTCAAGTGGCAGGGAAGCAGCGGGAAGGTGGACGATGGCTCTGTGCTCAGGATGGTAAGCTGGCTAGAGAGGGCTTATTTTCTTATTATTATTTTAGAGGAGAGAAACGGCAGTGGCAGGGAGAGGGACAGAAGGGGAGGGTGAGAATCTTAAGCAGACTCTATGCCCAGTGCGGAGCCCGACCTCATGACCCCGAGATTGTGACCTGAGCCAAAATCAAGAGTCAGATGCTCAGCCGACTGAGCCACCCAGGTGCTCCCCCAACTTTTTTTTTTTTTTTTAGGGAGACAGAGAGAGAGAGACCCAATGTAGTGATGGCAGGAGATGAGCTACCCGGGGGGGAGTGGGGGGGAAGTGAGGCAAGGAGAGCCTGAGGCTTGAGCCCTAAAGGATCCCAAACTCTGCCAGGGGCCAACTAGCAGACTGTCGGGGATGACTGGCCAAGCCTCGCCCCGCCTAACCCTCGTTATCATCATGACTCACCAGGCATGTGCCTTCCTGGGTGAGTTTTCCTTGCTTGATTGTAAGCTATCTGAGGATGAAAACAAATGTCTAACTCACAGCTCTACCCTCAATGCCCCGACAGTGCTGGGCAAACAGGAGCTACTCAGTGAATGTTTGGCAAACAAACGGAACAACGAACAAGCGAATGAATGAACAAGTGAATGAATGACGAGCACACGCGTGCACCTGTGCCCCTCTAGGGGTGGGCTGTTGTCTTAAGACTCCATGCACCCAGAATCTTAGAACTTGACAGAGCGAGGGGCCAGCGCAGGCTACTCAGTAAGTCTTCTAGGAGATGCTCAGGAAGAGGATTAGTGAAGAAAGGCAGGACCAGGGTCCTCGCTGTGTGACCTTGGGCAAGCTACTGAATGTCTCTGAGCCTCAGTTTTAACAATCTATCAAACGCGGATGATGATTCCTACTTCGCAGGGTGTAGAGGATTAAACAGGATAAGCTCGAAGTCCCTAGCACATAGTAGGTGCTTAGCTAACACCCACCCTTCTGCTGTTCTGCACTGCATTACTGTGGGACCGCGCCCTGTGTCTCCCGGATGCCAGGTCAGCTGGCATTTTGCTGCACTATCCGGCCCCTCTCACCACGGCTCCTTTCCTCCACGACCTGCCCGAGCTTTTTTCTGGTCTACTGCCCTGGTTATTTCTCTATCAAGGTGGGCCAGCCTGGCTTAAAAATATGACTGGTGGAGATGTGGCTAAGAGGACTCAAGCTGAAACTGACACAGTAGGGGACAGGGGGAGGGGAGGTGGCAGGCTGAAGGGGTGGGGGGCCATGGCTGTCCCTGGCCTCCAAGCCACTCTGCTCTAGGGTTAATGGTTCTGTAATTTATTCTGCTGGATGCTGCGTTCCCAGGAAAGGGCCCTAACCTTCTACCCTTTGGCCCTCTGGGAAAATAGCTCAATTACTACAAAATGAGGTACTGTCCCATGTGGACGGACCAGCATAAAATGATCAGCAGAGTGGGCTGGACATGAGCTGCTACTTGTCTGGAGAGACAGAGGCATAACGCAGAGAGTGGCCAGATACGGCAACCTCTCCTGGGCAGCAATCTCACCCACCTGCATCCCCATGGTGCCTCTGCCACCTGTCTCTCTTCCTGGGATGTTCATAGGGCAGGTGGATAGCCAGAGTCCAACCACGAAAGCAGAAATGACTTGGTGTATTAGCACGGAAGGAATTTGCTACAGGTGATAGGACAGCGGAGAAGGCAAATGGGGACCAGTGAGCGACCCAGCGAGTAGCAACCCAGGAAAACTCTACCATCCTGGACTGAAGGGTCCAGGAGAAAAGGGGGGTTGAGCACACTGCAGATCACCACAGGCAGCTAGGACAGGGCACTCTGTCCACCAGGAGCTGGAGTCATGAATGAAACGCAGCTGCTTTGAGGGATGCCAGTGGAGGCAGAAAGAAGGGCATACACCCTGGCTTCTCTTCCTCCCACCTGCTATCTCTTGCCCGAGCCTCCCACTGGCCAAACCCGGCCTGAGCCAGCTGACCTGGGAGCCTGGGAAACCAGCAAGACAGTCCCTTGTGATACAGGACAGAACAGAGGAAGGACCGGAAGGGATTCCAGGAGCAACAGCCCAGGAATGCCATAGGAATGACACAAATCAAGATGGTCGCCTTTAGCCACGGAGTGGGCAAGCCAGAGTCTGAGAGATGCTCTCCTGTTTTCCTTCCTGCCCAGTGCCAAGGGCTCAGCTGACAACGCTGGACAATGGCATCTGGCTCCTTCCCAGCTCCTGGTGCCTTGGTGATAAATGCTTTGAAGCTTCCACCCCCAGCCCGATCCATCAGGCTCCCAGTGGCAGGTTGCACAGCCAGAGACCTTGCCCACCAGAAGCTTAATCTCCCAGACAAAGAACAGAAATGCAGCCTGAGCCAGGGAGACATATAACCCATCAAGGGCAGGTACCAACTGTCTAAGTCAGCCGAGGAGCCTTGCAGCTCCTGCCAGGAATGGAGACGGAGCTGTCTTTGGTTTGCTCCCTTCCTACCATGCCTGGTATGGGCGGGCGCCTGGAAAGGAAACCCACAGCTTTTCCAGGTTGTTCTCCATTCTCTGGTCCTGTTACTCCCTACCTAACTCTATCAGAGCCTTACCTTTCTCCCTCCCAACCTTCCTCAACAAGAATTAAAAAGCTCCAATGCACCACGGATTATGCTGGAAGCTATGACTGCAACAGGGAGCGAGCCAGGCATGGTCCCTGCCCTCACGGTGCTTGCGCGCACAGCCACACAACCTTCCTCGATTGCCCCCATGAGGTCAGGAAGAACTTCAGGAGGTCTGCCCGCCCTGCTGCTTTCCAAACTCAGGTTTCAGGAAGGAGCTGAGGCCCAGGCATCCCCAGACCCACCTCCAGGCTTCCCATCTCCCTTCCAAGTGAGGAGGGGATCAGAGAGGAGAGCGGGTGGGAGGGCACTAGATTCAGAGGACTGTGATTGGCCGCCACCAGGCTGACAGATGCCTGAGGAGACCAATCGAGCCCGCTGGGCAGCCAGAGCGCATGCCAGCCCGGTGTCAGAGGCAGATGTGGTGGCGGTCCCCCCTGGCCGCCCCCGCCCCTCGGCCAGCCTCCCCCTGCCCGTCAGGAGCACGGCTCTAAATCTCTCTGACATAAAATATTGTCAGAGAGCCGCAGCACAGAGAGATTAAAAAACAATAAAGAGAAAGCGAAACTCTCGACTATAATTACCACCCTCTAGCCGGCAGCAGCAAAAACGCACTAAAATTTTAATAGGAACCACTGCATTTAATTTAACGACACATTTTTTCAATTACCAGAATAATTGTTTTATTCATAAAATGAGTTTCAATAAAGAGGGTAATTTTCCTTTGTTTTTATTATTCATTTGTGCAACATATTTGAGATAAAATTCCCTCATGTTAGGGCAGCTTGGAGAGGACTCAGGACATCTGTGTCATGAGTAAAAATCGGAGTGGGCAAGGGACGCGAGGAGGTGGCCGTCCACACGGCCGGGCAATGACCGAGAGTGCTCTGCCAGGGCACCAACTTGTCCCCCCAGAGAACATTCTAGAAGCGCACTCCAGTTCACTTTGCCAGACTCATCCAACCCCTCCTGCCAGCATCCAGCGCCCACTCGGCTGAGTTCCCCATGGCCACTGGGAAGGGAGGCTAGAGATGCAGCTCCTTCTGCACCAGTGGAGGGAAGCAGAAGCTTAGATCCTCCGAAAAAAATCATCCTGCTACACTGTAACACAGCCAAAGCCCAGGGCCACCTGGAGGAGAGATTAAAGGTGGGCAGAGACTGCATGCAGAGGACAGCCTGTTGCTACAGAGCTGAGAGCACGTTTCACTTAAGGACCCCTGGGCCTCTGTCTCTGTCGTCCCACCAACCAGCCAGACAATTACAATGACCAACACTTACTGGTGCCTCTCCTACGTCCCCCGGACTCAACAGAGCAGGCACCCGCTTTGGACAGGAGCGGCTGTGGCTCAAAGAGATGAAGCACCTTGTCCCAGATCTCACCAATAGGACATGGGGAATGGGATTTGCACCCAGCCAGCCTGACCTGACCCCAGAGCCTTGGAGGGTGCGGCCACCAGCTGGCCTCGGGTTGGTTGCTTCTCAGAGGATCAACTCGTGTGCGCTTCTCACTCCGGCTTTGTTTGCATTGTTCTCCAAGTTCTCCCCTTGGCAAGCTCTCAGCTCAAGAGCCCTCACCCTGAGCCTCTGGCTGGCACTCAGAGACAGCCTGACCGTCTGCAGAGTAGCTCTACAGGAAAAGCTCGGGGCCGTCTGCGTCCTGGGTTCTTGGAGTGTCCCAAATCCAGGCCACGGCCAATGGTCCCGGCACCTTGCTGCTCCTGTGGATGGACGGCTGCAGACCAGGGTGGAGGCTGGGAGGGAAGGGCCAGAGGGTACCCAGCTCTGGGCGCAGAGGGGGGCACAGAGCGCGCTCCGTGGTGTCTGTTCATCCTGAACTCCGTAAGAGTCAAGAGGGGAGAGACAGGCCACTGGGGGCCGGCGCGGGAACCTGAGGCTGCCTCCAGTAGGGAAACTGGTAAGGGTGCACACTCTTCCATGTCAAGGGCTTTACGCATACATTACCTGTTTAATCCCCATGGCCACCCTGGAAAGGGGATATTATTATTCTCCTGACAAAGACGAGGGAATTGAGGCCCCAGAAGTTCAAATGAGCCTTGTCCAAGGTCACTGAGCTAGTGAGCAACCTAGTGGAGATCATCCCCAAGCCTTTGCTGGGTGCACACCCTCTATACTGTGGGGTTTCTCCCCCAGAGAGCTGCCCTACAAAGAGAAAAGGATGGCAGGAGGATGGACATGCGAGTACAGAGAGGAGGGCGTCAGGCTCGCCCTGGAGCCAATGCACTGGCCACACCACCCATCATACCCACGACCTCCTTCCTGTGCCCCCCGCTTGCAGGTGCAGCCCCAGCCCTCTGCCTCCTTACAGCACAGGCCTTGACCCAGGGATACCAACCACCCCTTTCCTGAGGGGTACAGGTGCAGGGGCGCATCCCGCTCTGGCCTGAAGCCTCAGTTTTCCTTGAGCCCTTAAGGAAGTTTCCAATACAGGGAGGAAGAGCTGGGATGCAGGAGTGGTGACTTTTCAGGATGGCTCCCAGGTCCTACCCCAAGTGTGGTCTAGTCGCCAGAGGCCCTCTTTTGGGGGAGACATTTGGTGGTCCTCACATGTTCTCCTGGAACCCTGGCTCCTTCTCAGTGGGGGAGGGACAGCAGGACACATGGTAGGTTACTAGGAGGGCTGGAGCCCTGAACTCATGTAGGGAGAGGTTTTACGTCCTTCATGTGGGGCTGGGACCACCTAGGCCTCCCTGCAGAACAGCCACACTGCTCCTCGCCTCCTGATAGCCTCTGACTCTGGGCCTCCTGCTGTGGGGGCCTCCTGGGGCCTCAGGCTCAGAGGACTTCAAAAATGTCCTGGGCAGGGCACTTGGGGGGCTCAATGTATTGACTCTTGGTTTCAGCTCAGGTCATGATCTCAGGGTCCTGAGATCAAGCCCCCTCACCTCCCCGTCAGGCTCTGTACTCAGTGGGGAGTCTGCTTGGGATCTCTCGCCCTCCCCCTCTGCCCCTCCCCGCCTCCTGCGTGCTCACTCGCTCTCTCCCTCAAATAAGAAAATAAAAATAAAATCTTAAAAAAAAAAATGCCTTGAGGACACATGCCAGCCTGTGGCTTCATCAGGCTGGTCTTGCTGATGCCCCTTCTCAGGTCTTCTGCTCCTTCCAGGGGGCTCTCCCCACGACCTTGGATGGGACCAAGTTGTCCTTGCCCTTGGAAGCCCCACGCTTTGCAAGATGCTAGGCATGTAAGGAGCAGTTAATCAATACATAACAGCAGGGCACAACAACTTCCATGCTGGAATGTGCTGAATTAGTCCCACCCCCCCCAGTCATATGTTGAAACTCTAACCCCCCGTATCTCTGATTGTGACTGTATTTGGAGACAGGGCCCTTAAAGCACTGGTTAAGGTTAAATGAGGTCACTGACATGGACCCTAATCCAATACAATCAATGTCCTATAAGAAAAGGAGACTGGGACACAGACACGCATGGAGGGAAGGCCATGTGGAGACACGAAGAGAAGACGGCCATCTACACACCAAAGACAGAGGCTTGGAACAGATCCTTTCCTACTGGCCCCCAGAAGGAACCAACCCTGCTGACACCCTGATGTTAGACTTTGAGCCTCTGAAACTGGGAGAAAATAAATTTCTGCTGATGTTACAGCATCTCTAGGAAACGATTACACACACTTTTGTACCTCTCTCTCTTCCCTTCCCTGGAATTTGTCTTCTTCCTTCTCGGCCAATGTGAGCTCTACACGTCCAGTCCTGCCTCGAAGCCCACCTTTTCCAGGAAGTCTGCCCTGATTACAGCCACTCTTGTCCTGTAACGCTGTGGGGCTCTCAGTGTCATGTTTGTGGGGTACGGATTCATACTTCTTCCTGGGTTGTTCTGTGTTGCTAAGTCATCGGGTGTGGGTTTTAGTACAAGGCTGAAGCTGTGAGCTTTCTCCCGCCAGGCCTGTGTCTCTTCCCTCTTCAGGAGCCCCTCCATGTGCTTGGAACTCAGCCCAGGGCTCGGCCCCTAGACTGGCTGGGGATCCAGGCTGGGAGGAAAAAGGAATGGGGAGCTTTTCTTGGTTTGTCTCTCTGACAGCGCCAATGCCCTCCTCACCCCGAGTTAACACAAGAGCATTTACTACGTAGCTGTGTGTCAGCCCTGACCTAGGGGCTGGGGGCACACGGTCTTGCCCCCCAGAAGATTTGCATGCAGCAGGTGACACTGTGGGGACAGAGAGAGTAGAAGGGGCAGCAGAGGCCCGGTCTGCAGACACGAGCCAGGGAGGGTCACATGAAGGACACCAGTATTAACCTGGCCTTGAAGGGGTTGGGACCTCAACTGGGTGAGGGCAGGAGGAAGCACATCCGGGGAGGACAGCAGCTCGTGGGAAGGCGTGGCACCGGGATGGAGGAGGTGCACGTTGGGATTGGTATGTCAGACCGTGGGCTCCATGCGGCCGGTTCCCTCCTCTGTCTCAAGGTGCTAAAGCCCACCAGAGGAAAGAGCTCGCCCAAGGTCACTGGGCTTGGCCAGGCCAGTGCCCTGGGCCTCAGAGGGCACTTGGAGGGCACTATTCCAGCCCGTCATCAGTTGGGCATGGCTGGGCTCGCCCCAATCTCCTGGTCTCCCTCTGCCTCAAAGCCTTGGGGCTCAACTGGGGGGGGCGAGGAGGGGCACAAGTGGGGGGAGAGGGGAGTGGGGCTGCCAGGCGCCAAGATCACAGAAGCAGCAGATGTCGGCGGATTAGCGGCTCTGCTTCCCAAAGCTGCCCAAGCCACTTAATATTCTGCAGACAGAACTGCTTCCCGTTCATAAAAAGCAAACACTGAAATGCCGCAGACTCCCCAACACCTGGGGAGGGCTGGAGCTTTGCACCTCGCACCTCGGGAAGGGGGTCCAGGGAATGAGGCGTAGGGCAAAGGGAGAAGGGGGAATCAGGTCTCTTGGCGGCCGGAAGCAGCAGGCAGTCCCCGCAGGGAGGGAGGCTGTGCAGGTGCTGGGGACCTCGAGCTTCAGAGGCTCCCGGGAAACGCCCAGGGCTCTGGGATGCAAGGCCGCTGCCCATGGGGCCTGGTGTGGGGCAGACGGTTGGCAGAGTGATGGCACTCAGCAGAAAACCCCCCAGGAAATGATGCATTCAGGGACCATTTCTCTCCCCCTCTTTTTTTTTCCATTTTCAAGTAGGCTCCATGGCCCACGTGGAGTCCAATGCGGGGCTTGAACTCACAACCCTGAGATCAAGTCCTGAGCTGAGATCCAGAGTCAAGTGTTTAACGACTGAGCCATCCTGGGGGCCCCTCTTCCTCTCCCTCTTAATGACGCCAGACCCTGGGGATGGAGGGACAGCCACTGAGGCGGATCACCAGGATTTGAAGCGGCGGGTTCTTTCCAAACAAACAGATCAACAGAGCAAAACAGCACAGAGCTTTAGTTAAATAGTACGAATAATTCCAAGAGGCCAGCGAGCTTTCACGATACCAGCTTTTTTTTTTTTTTTAAATAAAGGGAAGACGGCATTCTTGGATGAGGCCGAGCTCGTCTTATCCAGACAGGAAAGCAGAAGAGTTCTCCCGGCCACGCTCATCTGAAGAGCCAGGGGTGGCCGGGCACGGCCCGGAACAGACGACACCGTCTCGGGGTGCTGGTTGGGCGAGTGGCACTTGTGGCTGCGGATTTACAACCATGACTCATTTCTCGGACGGGCATTCACGTTTGACTGACACAGGACTTTTCTTTCAAACATGCATTTGCTGAAAAATATTTGCTAATTCTTACGCAGTTGTTATTTTTGTGCGGTGGTTCCGTTTTCGTCCCCTGTGGCAACCTGGTCCCAGTTTTGAAAGGGACTTAGTAAGGGGTGATAACTCAGCGTGCCTGCCAAGGAGCAGAGGAGGGAGGCTGCCCGGACCAGCTGCGGAGCCAGCCTGCCTGGGTTCACACCCGAGCGCTGCCATTTACTGCCTCCTCTGGGGGGGGGGGTTCTGAGCTCAGTTTCCTTATCTGTAGAATGGGAATAACAGTAATGCATGGTCCTACGTGGCCACGTGACTGAAGGCCATGAAATGACACAGCACAAAGTATACGGTCAACGAAAACCAGCTGGACTAGCTGTTGAGGCCTGAGCGTGCCAAGCCTTAGAGCCAAAGCCTGCTGGGCGCTGCTGGACCAGGAAAGAATGGTCTTTCCCTTTTCTTTCTCTCCATTGCCTGCCTGCCTGCCTTCCTTCCTTCCTTCCTTCCTCCCTTCCTCCCTTCCTTCCTTCCTCCACCCCTCCCCTCCCCTCCTTCCTTTTCATTAGAAGCTCGTCCTCCAACAGACGATGGAGACTATTAAGAGCCCAAAGCCTCAAAGCCCTGTCACTCTTCATTCTCATCTCTCTCATTAAGAGCAGTCCCTTGAACTTTGTGAGTTCAGAAGAAATGGCAGCAGGGGTCGACGTGGCTTCTCCCCTCCTCTCACACCATCCCACCCAGAGCTCCCCTGAAAACCAAGCCCCGAGCTCTCTCTCACACAGGCCCCCTCTGCCGGACGCTCCATCCATCTGCCTCCTGCCCCGGCCTCCAGACCAGGGGGCTGGGAGACTCAGGGGTACTGGGCAGCACCCGCTCCAAGCGTGTGAGGGAAACACCTTCATCAAGGCGGGAACGGTGCAGGTCAGCCGTGAAGGGAGAAAACCCAAAGTCCCGCCCAGGAACCGAAGAGGAAAGACTTCCAGCCCAGGCCTCACCGGGCAGATGTTGGAGGAGCTGGTGATCTGAGAACGTGCGCATGGGATTAGCTCTGCATATGGTTCTGCCACGTTTCCTCTGGAACCTTCCAGTACATCTCCGTTAATGACAACGACCCTGTCCAGGCAGAGATGGAAAAGGACTTGGATGCCTTATTCTGACATGAACTTNAGCAGGAGGGAAGGAAAAAATGGAAGGAAAAACTAGAACTATAACCAAGCACACTTCTTATATGTGTATCACGCTTTACAGCATCCAAGCACTTTGACATCACCTCTATCTCCCGTGAAATCCGCAGTTTGGGAATTTCTACCCATCAGACAGAGGAAGGAACCAAAGCCCGAAGGGGTGAGGCGCCCCTCCCATGGCCGCGTGCCGCATCAGGGGCCAAGTTCACAGGATGTGGGTGGCCTGGCGTTGAACTATGTGTCATTGCCACCAAGACTCCGGAGGGAAGGCTGCTGGTTGGGGTGTTCACCCTCCCCACAATGGGGGTTCCTGACCCCGACTCCAGGACTCATGGGTCCTATGAGATGAGACCAGGCCGCCTGCCTCCTCCCTCTTCTAGCCTGTGGCCTGGCTCCTGGGACGGGGTCTCATTTCAAAGGACGGAGAGTCAGCCAAGAAAGCGAGATAGGAAAACACGTGTGAGAAGTTAAGTGCGAGCCGTTCCCCTCCTCTTCTCTGTGGGGAGACAGAGAAGTCAAACGGTGCTTTGGTTTGTGGCTCAACGGGAATGTCCCGCACACGAAGGCTGGGGCCAGAACGTACATGTCCCAATCCAAAGGGCACTTGAGGCACGTGGCTGGCTGTTTCCTCTGTGAGCATCTGACCCACGGTAGCGACGTCGAGGTGCAGAGAGGGGCAGAGGCTGGGGGTGGAGGCCAAGGCCAACGGGGGGCAGAGGGACCCCAACAAGACGACCGCATGCCACTGGAGCGCACACCCTGAGTCCCCAGGGGAAACGATCTGCCTTCTCAGAGCCCTGAGTTTTCTCACTGGTGAAGGACAGAGGATAACACTCCATCTATCAGAGTGTCTCTGAGGACCAAAGGGGATAACGTATGTAAAGCAGCTGCCACACTGTCTGGCACAGAGCAAGGAGTTGATAAATGGAAAATAATATAATTTAATATGATATAATATAATATAATGCAACATCATATAATATATTATGTTATAATGTGCGTTATAATTCTTTGTGCGGGCTCTCGAGCTTGAGAACTTTCTGCTGACACAGGCGGAGGGAAGGGGCGGGTGGGAGGACCTGCAGCTGAGAGCCCAGAGCCCCGTGCCCTGAGTGGGATTGCAGGAAGGGGTGGGGGGAGGCAGGTTCCCTGTCCTCTGCCAGCACCAGCTCGCCCCCCCTTCCCCTTCTTCCTCTTTATTCTATAAATTACGTGTTAGCCTGGCTGCTTTCCCACTTGCCAAGGGCCTCCCCATGGCCTGGTGGGTGGACCCAGGGGGATGGTCAGGTAAGGTCGGCCTCTCAGCCCTTCTTTCTGTGCGCACCTCCCTGCCCTACTAGAGACAGGTGCCCCTAAGCGTCTGTGCTCGAGTCATGATGCCACAAAGACTTTGCCTAGAGAGAACATAAGAGAGGGTAAGACAGCTCAAACCCTTTAGTCGTGGGCCTGATAGCCCTCAAAGGCTGGGCACCGCTAAGCGCCATGGCCCCTTCACGAGCATTTCTTCTTAGTCTTTTGTCAGCGTGGAGGAGGGGGGGTCCTTGAGGTTGTCATGTGGGGGAGGCAGATCAATGCCCCCAGAGTCCTGCCTTAGCCCCACCTTGAAAGGTAGAGTAACAGGGAGAACAAGGATGGGCTCCGGAGCCACGCAGACCTGGGTTCGAATCCAGCCCGCAGCCAGTGGCTCAGACCCGGAGAACCTCGGTGCCCTCATCGGTAGGACACAGCCCCTACCAGTCCCACTGCCCAAAGGCATGAGGACAAACCACAGACAGGGGCCAGGAAAACTGTTAATAACCAGAAACAGGCGGGAACGACACGGGCAACAGGGTGGAGCAGGCTGGGTGCCCCTGTGTGGTGGCTGTGCCTCAGGCCCCCCCTTTAGCCGCTGGAACATGGGGTGTCCCGGAGATGTCAGGACAGCAGCTGTTTACTGGCTGTGTGAATACAGAAGAACATCCAGCGTGTTGACGGGGGGCTCTGGGCGGCCAGGCGCCCCGCTTACAGGGTGGCCGTGCATGGTTAATCTCACTGCTCCCGAATCGTGGGCTCCCACTCTTCCTTGGCTGTGATTCAGAAACACTCAGCTCCCCCACCACTGCCCCGCATCTGGGCCAAGGCTCCCACTTGCCCGTGAGGCCTTGCTGCAGGAGCTAGGACACCCCTAGGGGTCAGGAGGCGGGGTGTGTGGGAGGGTGACAACAGGCCAGGCGGGGCACAGCAGCACGTCAGGCGCCCCTGCCTCACTGCACTGCCCACAGGTCCGGAAGCATGGAGACTCCACTTTGCACCTGCTTACTCTGCCCGATTTTGGGGGGATCTGGTGAGTGCTCTGCCCTGGCCTTCCACGGCTTGGGCATTTCTAGCCACCCCCCAGATGGGGCCAAGGGAGGGGCTGGGGAACTATTCTGGGTCCGGGAAGAGGGCTGCGGTAGGTGTGCAAGGGAGGCAAGAACGGGATTGGCAGGGCGGGGCCCCTCCTTCTGGCTCCTTCCACCCACACAAGCCACCCTGCTCGCGGTCAGTCCCCAGTCTGGCCTCAGCATAAATGATGAAGAAGTCGAGCGGGAAGTAGGAAATGGAGAAGAGAGACCAAAACAGGGGCTGGGCTAGGGAGAGGAGAAGTCAAGCCAGGACCTGGGAGGTCCCCAAATGGTGAGGTGGCTGCAGAGAAACAGCCAGGGAAACATGGTTCTCTGGGCTGCCACAGAGAAGAAGTCGGCTTCCTTCTTCAGGTCGTCCTGCGTGGTTGTTGTCATGGGCCTGAGAGGGGCACGTCACAGGGGTCATTTGGGAGCACTTGGGATCACTGTGCCATGGGGACCTTCTTCCTGTGTGTAGGGCTCAGGGCCTGCCTCCAATGGCCGCAAGGCTGGACTAGTAGCAACTGGCCTGAGAGATGGCAGCCAGAGAGCCAGCCGCCTGGAGATTGTCGAGACCCCTGGGCTGGCTGCTTCTGGACTGAGTCTCTGCTCATAAGGGCTCTCTCTTCCAGGGCCAGGACCAGGGTGAGGAAAGTAAGGAAGGGGTGCAACATTTAAGGGAGGGGTGCTGAAAATCTTAGTCATCCAGATAAATAATATTTTAATGCGACATTTCACAAAACACAAATTAACATAAGAAATTCCACAATGAACAAAAAAATCAAAATGTTACATAAAGTCGGGCTCCAGCAGGGCCAGGACTGGGGAGGTGAGGACGGTCAGCCGTGCAAGTGCAGGGTCAGATCTCCTCCTCATTGTCCATTTTGATTATCTTATTTGTTGTGGAACTGTAACATTAGTTTGGGTTTTAAAAAATATTGCACTGAAACGTTATTTATCTTGATTACCAAACTTGCGGGCACCCTTTCCATTTTGCACTAGAGACGAGTGCCTTACTTGCCTAACCCTATTCCCTCCCCTCCCCCTGCTCTTGCTCGGTTCTGTTTTCACATCCAGTTAGTTCACTTGTTCTGCCCACACCCCTCCACGAATCAGGGCAGGCAAAAGTATGGGAGAGCAACAGATATGCAGAATCAGAGGCATCAAGAGGCCAGAAGCGTCCCAAAGAGAAACAGAACCAGAACGGGAGAGGCAGGCGGTGGGGAGGGCTGGGGGCAGGTGCCAGGGTCTCTCCAGGGTCCTAGACAAGGGCTGGGGAGACAAGGGGTGAGCTTTGGGGACTGGGGCAATCAGAGAGAATGGGGAGAGGGGGACAGAACGTGAGCACAGAGGACAGAGTAAGAAAAAAGGGAAAAATACCACCAAGACATACTGAGCAGGTTACCCAGTGCCAAGGGCTGTTGTAAATGGCATGTCCATGTTCCAGACGCTTTAACACAGGCTCGCTCATTTCATCCTAGAACAGCCCAAGGAGGTGGGTCCACTTACGTTCCCCATTTTACAGATGTGAAAATGAAGGCACACAGAAGCACGGAGAGAGGAGAGAGGGCCCTAGAGCCCTGTGAAAGCAGAATCCCCACTCAGGTGGAGGGAAGGGAGGGTGGGGAGCGAGGCCATGCCCCCATCCTGGTGCTCAGCTCCCTGCTGGCAGGGAGGCTTGGGCAAGAGCCCTCCACCCAGGAGCCCCATGGCTTATCAGCAAGGCTGGGCCAAGACAAAGCCAGGCCCGGGCAACTTAGCTTTAGCCAGAAATGTGTTCCCCCGAAGTAACAGGCAAATCTAATTTTTATAAATCACATCATATCTCAAATATCTTACGGGAATTTGTAACTTAAAACATTTCTTTTGTGTTCCTTTGTAATTACTCCCTAATACACCTGTCAGGTTCGAGTACCATGAAGCACTTTGCATTGCAGCAGGGTCCTGAAAGGTTCAATTCTAGGTATTCATTTGTGGGGGGTGAGGGAGGAGGAGGTTAATAAATAAAATCCTACTTCCCAAATGCCCTAGGTGAGTGTTCTTTTTTTCTTCTTCATTCTCACACTATATTTTTTTCTAAACTTTAAAATTTCAGTTTCTCAGCTGTACCGGTCACACGTGGTTAGTGGCCACCGTGTTGGGCCTGCAGAAGAAAGAGCACGTCTACGATGGAAGGAAGTTCTACTCGACCGTGCTGGCTTCCAGTGCAAAGTCCTTCTGAGTCAGTTTCCACTTAAAGTGAGGCTCCTCTGCATTCTCTCCCCGTCTGAGCCTCTGGGCTATATGGTCGTTGTGGACAACTGTTTTAACTTGTTGTACTGGATGCGGGTGTGACCCAGAGGGATGCTGAGTGTCCTCCCTGCCCATGGCCTTGAGAAGCCAAACATCTGGGCCTGGGCTTCTGGTAAGGGTGGGGTGGCTGCTCTCAGCCCAACCCCCCCTCCCACGGATAACAGCTATAATCAGCTGCCTGAGGCATAGGAGAAAAACCAGAAGCAGGCGACATGAGAGGGGACTCAACACTCAGAAGACAGGAACAGCACTCAGTTTCCCGTGTTTATGGGGTTTTGCTTGAGGGCAGGCTCCAGCCTCTACTAAGTGAGGCAGCTAAACTCCGGATAGAAAACCCACACTCTCACTGGCTTGCAGAACTACAGTCCAGAGTTGGGAGTGACCAAGGCAACTGGACTGTCAAGGTGGGAGTATCAGCAAATCAAGAGCTGGAGAGAGGAGGTTCAAAATCTGTATATAAACTCCACCCAAATCTTAGACTGACCTTTGAAATACGCATGCAAGGGCTGCTTTAAGCCCCCCAGCACAGGCCGGGGGAGCTGCCCAGAGATGTCTGCTACTGGCCACTACAGGGGAGACAAAGGTTGGAATCAGAGTCCAGCCAAGTTAACTGTTTTGTTTGTTTGGTATCAATGCACTTCAGGATAACATAAAATCCAGAGTCTCTACAATGTATCATCCACAATGTCTAGACATAGCTCCAAACTTCTAGGTACCTGAAGAAAGAGGGAAATGTGCTCTCTGCATAAGAGGAAAAAAACAGTACAGATTGTTTGTTTTAAAACAACTATTATAACTGTCCTGAAAGACATAAAGGAAAATATACTTGTAATGAGTGAACAAATAGGAAATCTCATAGAGAACTAGAAACTATTAAAAAGAACTGAGTAAGAATTCTAGAATTTAAAAACACAGTATCTGATATTAAAAATTCACTGGATAGGGGCAACTGGGTGGCTCAGTCATTAAGCGTCTGCCTTCCGCTCAGGGCGTGATCCCAGAGTCCTGGGATCAAGCCCCGCATTGGGCTCCCTGCTCTGTTGGGAGCCTGCTTCTTCCTCTCCCACTCCCCCCTGCTTGTGTTCCCTTTCTCGCGGGCTGTCTCCCTGTCAAATAAATAAATAAAATCTTAAAAAAAAAAATTCACTGGATAGGCCTACTGGTGCCTTGAAGAGAACAGAAGAGCGAGTCCGCAAATGTGAAGACAGACCAATAGAAAATATCCAACTTGAAGATCAGATAGAAAAAAGACTAACAAAACAAAATAAGACACCCAGAGCCTCAGGGACTAAAGGTCTAACATACATATAAAGAAAATGGGCTAACACCTTAACTGACATTCACAGATACCTCCTTAAGCACTAGGAACTCTTTTTTTTTTTTAAAGATTTTGTTGAAGGGACAGAGACAGCCAGTGAGAGAGGGAACACAAGCAGGGGGAGTGGGAGAGGAAGAAGCAGGCTCATAGCGGAGGAGCCTGACATGGGGCTCGATCCCATAACCCCGGGATCACGCCCTGAGCCGAAGGCAGACGCTTAACCGCTGTGCCACCCAGGCGCCCCTCACTTATTAATTTCTTAATTACTTAAAAAAACCGGACACGAGCAATAAGGTTCAGAGATGTTGAGCAACTCACCTAAGATCACACAGTAAGTGGTAGAGTCAGGGCTGGTAGTCCAACTCCAAAGCCCGTTTTCTCTCCTTTATATTATTGCCTATTAGCTACGGTTGCACTTTGGATTCATGGGTGTGGGGGGGTTTTGAAAATAATTCCCACCCGAGAATTAAATCAGAATCAAATGGGGGGCCAGGCACTGGAAACTTTTAAAGCCCCTCCAGATGACTGGAAGGTGCAGCATGGGTTGAGAACCCCCCTGTACACTAGGCTGTAAATACCAGACACAGAAAGAGACCTGGGTCAGACCAGCCTGCACTGCTGGCTGGGCAGTTAGAAGTCTTGGGAAAGACCCTTGGGACAAAGCTCTAACCCAGACCTATACGTCTGTAACCCTCCATCCCTGGCCTTTTCCCCAGATTTCTAGGAGGCACACAGCTGTCCCCAGCTCTCAGCTCCAGAAGATACGGGGGTGGTAAAAGTGTCCAAGGAGACTCTCTATGGCATGGCCTGGGTTACAGAAAGCTACAGCAGCCGACACAGGACACTTACTCTGGGTGAAGAATGAGAGTAAGACCTCAGAACCCTAATTTCAGGCTTTGGCTGAGGGAAGGCAGAGAATCAGAGAGCCCCCCTTACTCTCTCTGAGCCCTTCAGGACTGTCCCACAGTCCTGCCTGCTCTGGGCAAGCCAGACATTGGGCAAGTGCCCATGGGTGCAGCCTTGCCACCTCCACCTCTCCTCCCTGCCACTGCTCACACCCGGCCTCCTAAACCCAACCCACCTCAGGACACTGCTCCTACTACCCCATACACCCAGCCCTGAATCCATGTGACCCATCAATTGTGGGATCCTGGCTCTGTTTCCCCAAAGCCCAGAACAGAGTGGCTGCTCAATAAATAGTCGCTGAATGCATGTAAGTATGAATGAGGCAGGGTCCCACTGCTGTCTGGCTTAGCACTGTCATTTGACACTGGATTATCCAGAAACACAAAAACAAAAACAAGACAGTGAGACTCACTAGGTATTTTATAATGATGGTGATGATGGTAATGGTGGTGGTGATGTGGGTGATGGTGATGATGATAGTGGTGATGATGGTGATGAGTTAGTGATGGTGATGATGGTGGTGGTGATGATGGTGATGATGGTGGTGGTGGTGGTGATGATGGTGATGATGGTGGTGATGGTGATGATGGTGATGATGATGGTGATGGTGGTGATGGTGGTGGTGATGGTGATGATGGTGATGGTGGTGGTGATGATGGTGATGATGGTGATGATGATGGTGATGGTGGTGGTGATGATGGTGATGGTGGTGGTAGTGGTGGTGATGGTGGTGGTGATGGTGGTGATGGTGATGATGGTGATGGTGGTGGTGATGACGGTGATGGTGGTGGTGATGATGGTGATGGTGGTGGTGGTGATGGTGGTGGTGGTGGTAGTGATGGTGGTGGTGATGATGATGGTAGTGATGATGATGATTTGGTGATGGTGGTGGTAGTGATGGTGGTGGTGATGATGATGATAGTGATGATGGTGATGATTTGGTGATGGTGATGGTGGTGGTGGTGATGGTGGTGGTGGTAGTAGTGATGGTGATGGTAGTGATGGTGGTGATGATGGTGATGGTGGTGGTGGTGATGGTGGTTGTGATGATGATGGCAGTGATGATGGTGATGATTTGGTGATGGTGGTGATGGTGATGGTGGTGACGGTGGTGGTAGTGATGGTGGTGGTGATGACGGTGGTGATGGTAGTGGTGATGGCAGTGACGGTGATGATGAAGGTAGTGGTATTGCTAACGATGACAACGGCACCGAATGACATGGCAGACACCCTGCACTGAGCACTTTCTACATGAGAGGCACTTCATATACATTACTTACCAAATTCTCAGAACCACCCCACCAAGTGCGCTTTTAGCTCCATTTTATAGATGGGGAAACAGGCTCACGGAGGTAATACTAGCTTTCCTGAGCTAGTACTGAGACCAAAGCCAGGTCTGTCTCTAACGGCAGAGCTCTCAGGAGTAGCCCTATTCTTCTGTTCCCATGTTTCTCAAAACCCCTGCTGAACTGAATCAAATTTAATCCTAAATGCCCCCCCCCCCCGACTAGGACCAGGGGCCTCCAGCAGTGTGGTGCAGCCATGTGCTCTGTGCCCCCTTAGCTCCACACTCTGTGCTAGCTCATGGCCTGGGGGTCAAGGGTGGCCACCGTGAGTGCTAGCACAGTCCACATTGGCTGCACATGCTCAGGGAGCTGATGACCCACCCAGGCCCATTCCCAGCTTATTGATCTGGGTCCGGGGGGTGGGGAGCATGCAGGAACCCAGCCCGCGGGGTCCCTCAGGCACTCGCAACAGCCTGTGTCTAATGACCGCAGAAAACCATTACAGCTCACTTAGCTGTAAACAGCTCTCCGCAGCACTCATTAGGGCCACCGAGGAGCTCAGAGCACACTCCTCTTGGAGTGAGGGGGTGTGTACACCGAATGAGTGCGGGCTGTGCCTTCTTACTGGAAACGCGGCTTCCCGCTGGCCTGCCTTCCAGGAAAGGGGAGCTGGCTGGGGCCTCGCCAGCTGCCTTGCCCTCTCCGGCCAGGGTTCCCCACTGCAAGTGGTTCTCTACTCCCTGGGGCAGAACCCGAGCTGCCCCCGTGACACCACGAGCCAGGATTTCCACACGCCGAGCTGGCCTGACATCCCACCAGGAGGACAGCCAGCTGGACAGACTCCCCTGGGGAGGGGGGCACCCGACACCCTGGAAATACTGGCTGTCCCTTCCTTTTTTGGGGGGGGCATTCCAATCATCGTTGGGGAAGAGGTATGTCTCTGGGGCCTAAACTTCAAGCAGGTTGAGACCGTGGGTGGTGCTCGGTCCAGATGTGCTGTCTCTTCCAAATCAGAGCTTTCAAACTGTCTTTGACTTGATCCTAATAAAATCCTCTATAGGGTCCCAACAGATAAAACAGAGCAAAGGGCAGATACTCCATCCCAGCTGGGGTGAGGGTGGGGTCCAAGGCCTATCTGTTTTGCTGTGCCCTCATTGCCTCCCTTCCTCCCTCCCCCACCTGCCAGGAGCGTGGAGCCACCTCTGTGGACTCCGGGTTCCTCAGGACACTGTTTAATAACCACAGACCTACCCTCTCGTGCTGTTTTCTCTGCCAGGGGAACCCAAGCCCACTCTTTATGGCTAATTCCCACCATCGGCCTCCAGACCCTGGGGGCACGCCTTGCAGGAGCCTCCCACCCCCCCCTCCAGCCACCAGGGTGCCACTCCCTCTCTCTCATCACCCAGCTCTTTTGCTTCTTCGTAAACCACGTTCTCCAATCAGAGTTCTATTCGCCTACTATCTGCTGCCCTACTTTTCTCTGAGCTGCCGAGGGAGAGGTTCCATGTCCATTTTGTCATCTTGTCTTCAGTGTGAGCCCAGTGTGTGCACACGGTGGGTGCTCAGTAAAGACCTGATGAATGAATGAATGAATGAATGAATGAATGGTCCAAGCAGATGATGTCTAGCTTGCTTTAAAGCCTTCTGAAGGGGTATCTACATCTTACTGTCAATGACCTTCCCCATTCTCCAATCCTCATGACCAACATTTCTTCCATCTGCGTCCACCCCCAAACCTGACTAGCTCCTATTCGCCCCTCACCTTTCCGCTGAGACATTTTCCCCCAGGAAGCTGCCCAGCCCCCTCAAATGTCCCATATGCTCACCTGTGACAGCCCCTAGTGGCATCCTTCTCTCTGGCTTCTGAGCCCCCTGGGAGAGGTGTGGCCTCTTTGGCGTCCACACCTGCCGGGTGTTCAACGCCGGTGTGCTGGATGAATAAATGGACACTGTCTATGGCCTTGCCGCTAAGGGGAAGCACCACCTGCTCTGGGCTGATGACCTGGCCACGGGATGGCCCTTCTCCATCCTCCGGCTTCCTCCCAGTCAGCGACCCTCTAGATACCTTTCCAGAACCTGAGCAGAACTCTCCAAAGAACATGTTCCAGGCCAGGAGGGAGGAGTCGGATGATGGGAAGTGGGTACAGCAGGTGGCCAGGGTCTCTCTTTATGACAAGACAGTGATGCCTATGTCTCTCCTTCACCAGGAGGGGGGCACTGGTACTGGGCAGCAGTAACCCAGGACCAGCGGACGGCAAGTTCCCTGCCTTCCCCAGTGCCCCACGGGTCACTCTGGGTCACCTCCACCATTCACCCGGATGCAGGATCCCGAAGCTTGGAGCTGTTTTTGACTCTGATCTTTCCCTCACATCCAAGCCATCCGCACGGCATCCCGCCAGCTCTACCTCCAGCATGAACCTAGGATCCGACCATTTCTTGCCACCCTGCTGCCAGGCCCCTGGCCCGGAGCACCACCACCCCTGGCCTCTGCCCCACGTGGCACCCACAGGGATCAATTTAATGCATAAACTGGATCGACCCCACTGCCCTACTTACAGCCTCCAGTGGTTCCCACTCCCATGCAGAATAAAGGCAGAAGTCTGTACCAGGACCCACAAGGCCCCACGAGGACTGGACAGCACCTCCCGTGCCCCACTCACACAGGCCGCCCTGGGCCTTTCTGTCCCAGCACATGCCAAGCCCAGCCCTTCCCCAGGGCCAAGTGCCCTCAGCCCCTCTGCATTCTTCCTCCCTTCATCGGGGTCACTGTCCAAATGTGAGAAGCCCTCCCAGATTTACACCAACCTCATGGCAACCTAATGCCACTCCCCACCCCCACTGGCTGGGTCTTGCCTGTTCCCAACACTACCTCTTCCGTCTCCATACTTTGGTCTCTGCCCTTCCCTGGGGGATGTGAGCTCCACAGAGACAAGGGATTTTGTCTGTATTGTTTCACTCCTCTATCCAGAGTGACTGTAACAATGCCCTGTACACAGAAGGTGCATATTTATTAAATGCATGAATAATTTTTTGGGTCAATTAACTGATTAATCAATCAGTTAACCCCTTGGCCAAATTTGTCTGGAGGGGCACATCTGATCGCAACCCAGATCACACCTGAGATCACACATCAGTCTGCCTACTGATCATTCCCCACTCCTTGCCTTGACCTCCCCCTGAGGTGACCTCAACCCCTTGTACCTTCGACCCCTTGGCGCCACCATGGTTATGAACCTCAGTTTTCCTTTCTCTCCCTTTACCCAGCAGCACCAGCTCTGGACAATCACCTGTGTGTAAGTGTGTGTTGGGGGAGGGTGGTGGGGCTGTCCCTCCAGGCCAGTCCCTCCCCCTAAGCCCCACTATCAGCCAGGAGGCCAATGTCCCCATGAACACAGTGTTCCTACCTCCCCTTCAGACCCAATGTGCTAAGTGCCTTGCCCTTGCAATGAACTTGTGAGCCATGCGCGCCTCCCCCGACTCTCCGCCCGGCTCTGGACGGACACTCCATGAGCACGGCTTGTGCCGGAAGATCAGACGCTTCCAGTAATGACCCAAAGAACACTTAACCAAGAGGACAAGTCCCAACTATGGAGGAGTACAGCTCTCCAGTGGGAACCCAACAGCACACCCCGAGAGGCATCTGGACGGGAGGAAATACTGGCAGACGAGGAGTACAGGTCCTGTACCTGGCAGGCCCCAGCCGGAGGCCTCGGGAAGCGGATGGCCCTCCCTGCTCAAGGTTTCCATGGAGGGTTAGCTGATAAACTGCCCCCACGGTCTCTGATAATCGGCCTTCCCTGAGCTCCTGGAGTGGGAGGCTGGGCTCTACCCAGGCTGGGGACCTGGTGGCTCGGCCACTTACCCCGGAGGACCCAGGCCGACCACTAACGCTCTCCAGGCTGCAGGCTCCACCACGCAGAAGGGGCTCAGGTCCCTCCCTCTCGTGCTGTTTGCAAAGACCAGAGCGGCGGCTAAGTTCTGACCTGTCCTGGGCCACATGGGTGATTGTGGCAATTGGTAAGTCTCCCCGCCCTGTGGACTCTGCACCTGACCTGGCCACCCCAGGCCGCTTAGGAGAAGCCACTCCAAATCAAGTACTCCATTCATCCGTCCGTCTGTCCATCCGTCCATCCATCCCTCATTTCCTGGACCCCTGCTGAGGCCCAGGTACTGCGCAAGAGCACGGAAGGCGGCGTGGTGATGTGGGCATGAAACCGGATGCTGGTGCTGTCTGGGGTGAAGCCCTGCCTCCCACTAGTGTGGCAGCCTGGGGCGAACACAGAAGCCGTCTGTGCCACACGGCCGTCTCTGCAGAGCCAGGAGCCACTGCAATCATCGAGCAGGGTTGCGCTAAGGATTAGATGCGTTAATGTGTGTAAAGCATTTAGGATTGTGTCTGGCACTCGGCAAGTACTAGATGAGTGTTGCCTTTGTAATTACGGAATTAAGGATGAATAGACAGGCTCTGTGCTCAAGGAGCTCAGCCCGGTGTGGGACTGAGAGCGTGCACACCCTGCCCGTTGCCGTGACACCTGGATGGGAGAAACACGAGGACCAGCCTGGCGCCGTGGTGCTCACAAGGAGGTGGGCTCCATTCCAAGGGGCCGCCTAGAGAGGAGACACACAGTGAAGAACAGGTCAACCCCCACAGTGGGTGCCCATCTTGTGCCAGGCACCGAACGGGGGGCCTGGGAGGATGAGAAAGTTTGCACCAAGGACTGCAGCAGGGCCAGGCTCTTAGAACGTAAGAGCAGCCAGATCCCAAGGCAAAGGGGCCTCCTGGGATATGTGGGGCAAAGATTGGGGAAAACTGCTGGTCTCTCCTCTTCTCTGGGTAGACAGGAGGCGGCTGACGTTCCCAGATATTCGGGCTCCTTCCCTGCTGGCAGCCCTGGTGGGGCCAGGCCAGAGAGGGCTGGATCGGCCCAGGAGACCCCGGGCAGGAAAGGCTCCCGAGGACAGAGGCTCAGGGCCCAGGGGCTGGTGAGGTCCACCCTGTTTGACCCCCTCCAGGTGGCAGTCTCTGCACAGGGACCTGGCTTCCCTGGAACAGGTCCGAATGACCCAGGAGGGGTCCACAGCACTGCAAGGGGGTCAGAACCTTGCTTCTGTCATCTGGAAACTGTGGGCTGTTCACAGGAGAGCCCTGCACTGGTCCCAGTCTAGGCCCCGGGCCACCTTGCATTGACTCTGAGCTACTGGCTGCCCTAGTTCCTCTGAGTTAAAGGAAGAGAATGGATGTGATCCCCAAAGCCCCTCCTGGCTCTCACAGGCCACAGAGGTGCCAGCCGGCAAGGGGCTGTGAGCTCCTTGGGACAGGTCCCCCTCCTCCGCTCTCCTTTCCTCCTGACAGGGCCACCAGCACCTGTGGGTCCTTCCCACGCACTGCTGGGGCTTTGGCCAGCTGTCTCCGACAGTCGGTTCTTACAGCCAGTGCCATAAACCCTGCAGCCATAATCACCTTGCTGGGCTATGGCCAGCAGCCCTGGGGTACCACTAATGCCACCTCATTGGCGTCCTGCCCTTCTATGCAATTCTGGGCTTCTGAGTGCAGCGGGCCCCATTTCTGCAGGCCCCTCGAACCCCACCTGCGCGCCTACTTCCTTTCCCACGGCAGAGCGTGCAGGGATGACACACAAGGAGACGAGAACACCATCCCCTCCGTCCTCTCCCTCTGGGGAGCAGTCCCCTCCAACAGGGCCAGCTTAGGGGACAGGACAGCCTGGCTACGGAGACTTGGAATGACCCTCCCAAGAGTGGCTCCTCGGGGCTGGAATCCAGGTCCGGAGGTGCACCGAGCGCCATGAAGGAATAATGTCCACAAGTGGTTTAGGGTTTTTCGGAGACCTGTAAAGTCTTCAGCTGAGTTTATCCAAAAGACTCTTAAATGCCATCTGGTGGCACCAAAGTCCCAGAGCTAGGCCTAGATTTTCATGTTTTCATTTACCTAACAAACCTATACCCAAAACCTGCCCCATCCTAGGCACTGAGCTGCCTGCCAGGGACACAAAGGCACAAAGTAACACAGCCCCTGCCTTCAACACGCTGGCATTTAGCAGAGGGGAGAGGCCCCTGCGGCTGGTGGGCAGACTGAGGGTGGTGGTCCCCACTCTACAGCGCTGTTTCTCAAGAGGCCAGTTACCCCAGCTCTGCAACCAGCCCTCCCTGGGAGAGGCAGGGGTGGGGGGTTATCGCACAGCTGGGCAGCCAACATGCCTGGGGGCGAACCCCGGCTCCTCTCCTGCTCACCGGGGACACCGAGTAACTCCTTGATCTTCTTATGTCTCCCTTGACTTCCCCACTTGTAAAGGAGGGATGGTGATCATAGGTGGTCTGCAGACTAACACACCTGAAGACTGCTACGTCCTAATCCCTAGAGCCCATGAATATGTCCTGTTACATCGCAGAGATGGAAAGAAGGTTGTTAATCATCTGACTTTGAAATAGGGAGTTGACCCTGACTTATCAGGTGGGCCCAGTGTCATTACAGGGGTCTTTAACGGTGGAAGAGCCCTGTAAGGGGAATGCATTGTCCCCTCGAGCCTGAGCCCCACGACCTTCTGGAGTTTACCCCAGTGCGACCGTTTTGGACTTTGGACTTCCCAAACGGTAAGATAATAAATCTGCATTGTCTGAAGCCACCACGCTTGCCGTAATTTGCTCCAACAGCCACAGGAAAGTGCATCGCAGCACTGCCCACCTGGGAGGGTGGTCGTGCAAATTGAGGGCCTAAGGGCACAGCGCAAATGCACCCAGGGTTGGGCATTATTATCCAGGGAACCACGAGCATGGTCCCACCGGGTGGGGTTCGCACTGGAGACAGCAGAAGATCCAGGAGCCTTGGAGACAGTGGGACACTAGGCAGAGGGCCAGAGGGATGGGGTTGGGCGAGCATGAGCGGAGCTAAAGCAAGTGGGACAGGTAAGGGTGGGCTCGCCCTCCCTCGCCAGCCATTAATGCGGGCCTGTCTCAAGGCACAGCCAAGCCAGGCCCCCTGATCTATACTGAGCTGTACCCCGGGGTAATCACTGCCTGCCTGGGCCGTTATTTTCACTAATCATCTCCTCTCTGGGGTCTGCAAGCCACCCCTGCCTTACCATGTCCCAAACCAAGCTCTCCCCTTCGTTCCCCTTCCAGGCCATATCCCCAACTCAGGCTTCTTCTTCAGTTGGGCTCCCTAGGGGGCAGCTCCCCAGGTGGGCCATCTCAAGAGCCACCATAACACCTCCAAGCCCTCTTCTCCTGGCGCCCTGGCACAGCTTTCTGCCCCAGCTGCCACGGCCCGACCCACACGGCCACCATCTCTTGTCTGGCCCCCTCCGGGATCTCTTTCTTGGCCCCACATTTTCTTGCAACCTTTGCAGTCTGTGAAGGTTAATTCTGTGTGTCACCTGACTGCACCACCGGCTGCCCAGATGAAAGACTATCTCTTGGTGTGTCTGGGAGGGTGTTTCCAGATCAGATTAGCGTTTGAATCCCAGTGTGGGCAGGTGTCCTCCCACCTGCTGAGGGCCTGAGTAGAACAAAAGGCAAATCTAGGAGGAATTTGCCCCTCGCTGCCCCCTTTTCTTCCTGCCTGCCTGTTGGAGCAGGGACATTGGTTTTTGTCCTTTTGCATGTGTACAGACAGATAGAGATCTGTTGGCTCTGTTCTCCCAGAGAATCCAGACTAAAACACTGTCCGTTGTCCTCAACACAGGCAAACACCGTAATGAGTTTTCCGAGATCAAATCCTACCACGTTCCCAGAATAGAGACCCTGGTTCTTATGGGGCCTGTGGGGTCGGGCCCCTGCCACTCTGTGCAACCTCACCAGGCGTCACTGCTGGAATCTTCTCCAGCGCCCGCCATGTAGCCCGCGCACAGTGCCCAGCCTGCTCTCAGTGCTTCTCAGATGATGCCCCCTGTCTGGAAAGTCTCCCACTTCCCTCGAGACTGAATACCTTTTAGCCATCATTTAGATGGGAACTCAAATAGCACCTCCTCTGGGAAGCCATTCTGGACTGAAATGTGCGTCACCCCGCCCCCAGATTTTGGATGTTGAAGTCCTACCCCCAGGACCTCAGAACATGGCTGCATTTGGAGACAGTCTTTGCAGAGGTAATTAAGGTAAAATGAAATTATGTGGGTGGGCTCTAACCCAATATAACTGATGTCCTCATAAGAAGAGATTAGGACACAGACGCGCACGGGCGAAGACCACATGAAGACAAAGGGAGAAAGCAGATGGCATCTATAAGTCAAGGATGGAGGTCTCAGAAGAAGCCAGCACCTTGGTCTCAGACTTCCAGCCTCCCCAAAGGTGACAATCCATGCGCGTGATTAAGCCACCCTGCCCGCGGCATGGGGACAGCAGCCCGAGCCCGGTGATCGAGCAGCCCTCCCCTCCCTGACCACTGGCCGTGGCCAGGCTTCCTATCACCCTCCAGCCTCACCCCGTCCTTCTCCCTCTTGGTGGGTACAGATTTGTCCTCACACGGTCCTCTTCGCCAGACCACAAAGCCCTGTTTTCTTCCACCACCCCTCCTAGAACAGGGTTTGTCCTCTGTGCTGAAATCTGTCCTACCCACTCCTGGGTGTCAGCATCTCTCAGCACCCTGTACTCCATCCTGACCAGGTGTCACGGTCTGTCCCCTTCCTTGCTGGGACAGTCTTCTTGACCACAGCGGCACTCACTTCTCTGTAACACCGTGGTTCACGCGGAACCAGGGCCAGTTCCGCGGGGCCGACACCTGGAGTCACGTGGGGCCCCGCACAGGAAGGCCACACACACTTTAAGGCTCTGCCGTCACTGTCCTGAAATGCACAGTAATGTCATGTTCAAACCTGCGCCTTGTAAGGGAAGAGCACTGGAACAATGGCCCCACGCACAAGAGCAGGAGAGGTATGCAGAAGAAAGGAAAACTTGGGATTTCAGTAAACTGGCACTTTTTTGCCTGCTTTTCAAACAAGGGCCCCCGTTTTCATTTTGCACTGGGACTTGCAAATTATGTAGCCAGGCACCAAGTCATCTCCCCCAACACTGCTGGTAAGGTAAGTCTCTTCCCCACTGGTGGGGGGGGGGGGGGGTAGGGGGCACTTTACATCCACTCCTGCACCCCCTATCACCTTAGCTCTGGGCTGTGGAGAAACCTAGTTTCTGATCTGAAGTCCCCGAACCCCAGCTCGGACAGCACGCCTCCCACATGTTCCTCCGATGGCTGACGGAAATGGTGAACAGGCAGAGCCAAGGACGGTGGCTCCCGCCACCATGTGGACCTCGCTCCCTCCAGACACACATCTGCTCATCAGCTGGCCCCCTACCCCTGGAGAAGCAGCCACCTGCACCACTCCCAGAATCCCAGCCTTGCCGAGGGCCTCGAGGAATGTGCCCCTCCTTGTCTCCCTCTGGGAAACTACCTCTCCAGCCTGTCCCCAGCCTGACTCAGGACCTTGCAGACAGGCCAGTCCCCTCTTAAGTGCAGTGGGATTGGGCGGGGCCTGGGCTGAGCAGATTGGGTTATTTGGGGTACTGCATGGCCCACACCGGGGGGGAGGGTACAGGGCAGGAACCCTAACTTGGGGCTCTTATGGGTTGAGCCCCTCTTCAGCAGCCCCCGACATCAGGCCAAACCCCAGCAGTGTCTGATCTCTGGGGTGCGGGGGGGAATACAAGGTGGAGAGCGGGGTGCGCAGGCACGTCTGGAGGCGTGCGCCATGCAGGCACAGGCATTTTGCCTTTTTTTCTCATGCCGGCAACAGCTGGTGCTGGATCTCAGAGCCTGTGGCTGTGACAATTATCAAAATGTTTACTATGTGTCACTATTAATAAAGTAGAAGCCCCGCCAGCCTCCTATTCAGAAGCAAAGAGCGTGACAACCGAGGGGCCAGAAAGGGTCTTCACTGCCCTACCGGGGCTGGGGTCCTGCTCACCTGCCCATTCACCTGTGACCCTGCCTGGTGGCCTTGGGGGAGGGACAGGCTCTGCACACTCCCTTGACTGGGCGTTCACCTGCTCCTCTGACTCCGGTGGCCCCTCCAGGCCAGAGAGAGTTCCCTCTCCTCCTGGGTGCCTCCTTCATCCTTCAGATATAGGCTTTAGAGCCATCCACCTAGAAAGCTTCTAGAAGATTCCATTCCTTCCACAGCACTGCACTACCTTTATGTATAGAAGTGGGGGGGGGGGTCGGGGTGAAGGCTTGTGTATCATTAGCCTACTTGCTTTCTGAGCTCCTTAGGGCTGAGACATTCTCTTCTATATCAGCTTCTTTTCAGTCCCTCGAACATAGCAAGCTGCCTCCCACCTGCTCCAGGACCTTGACACATGCTATCTCCTCTTCCAGGACACTCATCATGCACCTCTTTGCCTACCAACTCCCACACACCCTTCAGCGATCAGTGACAGAAGTCACTTACTCAATATTCCTGGGAAGAATGAGCAGGTGTCCCAGGAGCAGCGCTGATGCACGCAGACTTCACCTTGCACAGCAGCAGTGACCATCTCTCCCTACTCAAGCGGGATCTCGGGCTGCTGGTGCGCTGAGCTCTGAAGTAGGGATGGAGTGACCCCTTCTTCTGGAATAGTCCCTGTATCTCAGTACCACACCCATCCCCATTCTAAGACACGCTCAGCTCCCCAAAGCAGAGGAGGGAGGGATCTGACCCAGCAGGTTGCCGTCCCCCCAGACCTCAAAGGCTGGGAGGAAAAGTTAGATGGGCCACCCTGTGCGGTGTGTCCTGACTGTGGGGACAGTCCCCGACACCGGGACCAGCCTACCAATAAATGAGTTCCGGGGCTTGTGTAGACGCCACCCAGAGGGAACTGCCCATTCAGTCCAGTGGGACTCCCACCTCCAGGCTGGCAAGGAGGGGGTGCCCCTGGCTGCACCCCAAGTATGCAAGCCCTTACTCCCCAGCTGTGTCCTGCACATGGGCCAAACTGGAGAGCTGGCAGTTGGGCATGGAAACCCAGCTTCAGCCTTCTCCCAGCTCCAGGACAGGACAGTGGGGGTGCTTGGGGTGTGGGTGGAGTGGGGGTTGGGCAGGGCTGACCAGGCCTAGGGAGTAGGAAACCACCTCAGTAGCCATACTCAGGGTCACCTTTCCCAAACACGTTGGTGTCTTCGGGAGAAAAAGGGCACCACTTTGTAGGCCCGAATGTCCAGCTGCAGGACCCCCTCCCCCAAAAGAGGGCAACAGCCGACGCTCAGGAGCAGCGTGCCACCTCTGTGCTGTCCTGCTCTCCGGCAGGCACGAGGCTCTGGAAAGTACCAGCAGGTACTCACGGGGCACCCTCTGTGTGCCTGCCATGTGCTGGCCTGAGGACCCCGAGCTCCAGACCCAGGCTCCGGGGGCCGGAGCTCTACTCTGGCTCTGCCACCAACTTGTAGTGTGCCTTGGGACAGAACGTGTCCCCCTCTGACCCTTAGTGTCCTCAACTGTAAAATCTGAGGATCACACTCCATACACCAATGGGGGCCCCCAGATCTGACCTTCTAGGGGTCCTTCGCCCTCTCTGACTCCCTCCTGCCTGAGGAATTTCGCTGCCCCTCCTGCCACCCCATCTGCCCTTTGGGTCTCCATAGAAGAGGAGAGGGTGATTTACAAAAGGAGGGTTCAAAGATCACAGAGCCTGTTGATTTGTTACAGGTCATGGATGCTAGCGGCTGCTCGTCTGTGCTCACTGCTGATTAGAAACCAGTCTCCGAGGGAAGATAAAGGGGTGGGGGTGAAGGGGGCAGAGAAAGAGACAGCATGACCAAAGAGCCAGCAGCACGGCCAGTGTCTCCACCCGCTGCTCAGGGGTCTGGTCCAGCTCTCAGGCACAGAGGGGTCAGGGAGCAGGGACGCCACACTGGTTTCTCGCTGTCTCTGTGTCCAGCACGCTGCCTGGCACCAGCTCACTGAGTCTGCCTAGCCACCCAGCAAGGAAGCTGGTGCTATTCCCATTGGGGATGTGAAGAAGTAAAGCCCAGAGAGGTTAAGTAATGTGCCCAAAGCCACACTGCTAATGGCAGAGCCAGGATCTGAACCTAGATCTTTCCGATGTAGAAGACATACTCTTTCCCCCATGCCACGCACTTCCTGCCCCGGGTACCAGGATCTAGGATGAGGGTCTAGGGTGCTTCAGTGAAAAGGGCATGGGGCTGGGAATCAGGAGCCTGTCCAAGGCTAGCCTCCCGCTCCTCCCCCCACGCCAACCACCATAAACAAGCTGTGTGCCCTTGGACAACGCAGGGTCTCTTTATGAGTCTCAATCGCACTATCTGTAAATCGGATGACGCAGCACTTCTCGAACTAATGCAAACAGGAATCACCGGGGGGGGGGGGCAGGTATTAAAGTACAGATTCCTGGGCCCACCCCCAAATGCTCTGATTCACTTGATCAAGAGTGGTATGAATCTGATGCCACTGGTCTATGAACTATACTCTGAGGAGCACGGAACTCTTGGGGTCCTTCTGGATCTCAAAATGCAATGACTCTTAGAAGCTTGGGATGGGGGAAGGGTGAGTAGGAAGCCAAGACACGGATCAGGGCACGCTCTGGGCAAAAATCCCAAGTCTCCCATCAATCGGGATGTTCCCATCCTCACCACCACCCGCCCTCCACCAGGACTGACTCCCCCACCCCACCCCACTCCATAGGGAGCCCCCCCTCTGCCACACCCTTGAATGCAGCTCTCAGTGTGAGCCCATAGGGGGCAGTAATAACAAGAAAGGGCTCAGGAGCCAGGCACTGCGGCATGGAAATGGGGCTCCTCCCCTTAGGCGCTGTGTGACCCTGGGAAAGTTACTAGGCCCCTCTGAGTCCCTATTTCCTTGTCTCTAATCTAAAGGATAGAGTGGAACTACCATCCACATTCAGAAAACATATACCCACATGCATCCATTTAGGCTCGGTCATATGCAGGATATCACTGGGAAAGTAGAAGAAACGGGCATTTGGATCTTTAGAGGGAAGTTAAGGTCACTGGTGGGGGGTGGGTGGGAGTGGGGGTGGAGGTGAGGATTTACCAGTCACTGGATACTCTTTGGGAATATTTGCATTTCTTATTGTGTGCTCGTAGTATTCTTCTAAAAGAGATTTTCTACCTGCTTGTGGGGCTGTCATAAGGTGATCCACGCAAAGGGTTTTAGCGTAATGCCTGGCATATAGTAAGCACTCGAAAAATTGTTAGTGCTGCTTCTCCTCCTTCTTATCCCTCTCCAGCTGGCTGGCTCTCTTGGCCCACCTGCCAGTCTCCTGAACTGGCATGCCGCTCATCTTCCCATTGTCCTTTATTTATTTATATGTCTTCGAAAGGAAGGCGTGCGTGTGGCTAAATGAATTCATCGACATCACTCGCTTTGCTCAACTGCCTCCCTCTTTCCACCCCTTCTCCCCCTCGCTGAGACCAAGAGCGTAAATTCCTTCTGGCTATTAATTAAAAGCAGCCTCTCCCTTAGCTCGAGTGTACTTGCCATAAATTAATAGCGGTCTTCTTAATCAAATCTTATCTCCTCCTCGAGCCATAAACATGGAGCTCGACTTGGTATGTCTGTGCACCCAACCGTGAAATTTAATTTCTGATGCTTTAGCAGACTTGGTGGGGTGGGTGGGTACCTGTCTGGGGGGCTGCCCACCTTGAGTCCCAGCATCAGACCCCTGGTCGACCAACTGGGTTTACTGAGCTGCCTCCCCCGATATTAGGAGACAGAGCATGCCTTACGCTTGAAACCGGAAGGTTCAGAAGTTTAATTGTCACGATTATCATCTCTGACACTAGAACGCCTTTGATATGTTCTACCCCATCTGATTCTCTTGACAGCTCTATGAGGGGATGGACCTCCTTTCAGAGATGGAAGAACTAAGTCCAACACGTTCTTTACAGTCAGATCTGGATGGGAATCTTACCCTGCCACTTTCTAGCTGCCACTTGGACCTTTGGTATCTTCATCTGTCCGAAGGGGGAAGATAATGCCTCCTGCAGCTTTGACGTGAGATGGGATACAGCCTGGCTATAGACGCTGCACCGGGAGGAGCTCTTCTACTCAAGGATCCCGCCCAAGGCCATTCTTCCAGCTACAAATACAGGAGCCTGGACACAGAATTTCATCCTGAGTCTCTGGTGTCTGGGGTCATGAGGCTAAGTCCTTTGAGCAGGCTCAGCTCGACCTGCTCCCTGCTCCTGGTCCACCCCAGCGTGCGTCCACAAGCCCCAGGACAGAGGCGGAGTCAGGCGCGGCCCATGCACATGGGGCGGGCCAGCCTATCTGCAGTGTTAAGCTACTCTGAGAGGCAGCCCCCCCTGGTGCCCTGCTGGCACCCCCTCACTGCTCCACTTAAGCAGCTGAGAGTCTCCAGCAATTTCCATCTGGCCGTGGGAAGCCTTGGGATGGCGCGTGCCATCCCAGTGCATGCTCGTTGGTAGATGAGACAGGACTCCGGCGGGGCTCCTAGAGCTGCTTTCCCTACTCAGGGCTGAGCGTCGCCGTCCCCCCAGGCTCCACTGGCCCTTTGGGAAATAAGCTTTCCATCCAGGTCCCAGCTCCCCTGGACTGGGCACCCGGGCAAACAGCCCTCCTTCTGACCACCGAACCCTCCGTTGGACTTCTCTAGGTCTCGCTTACAAAATTTCTGTGCCGTGAGCTTTTCCTCTCCTAAGCGTGCAGCTGCTCTCCTTTCAAAGCCTTCTCACCGGCGGAAACTGTTGTTTTTATTTTTATTTTTTCTACATAATCTTCGAGTTTGTCCATAATCCTTCACGCCCGCAGGGAGGCATCTAACAAATGCCTCTCTTGTCCTACCTCTTCTCAGCATCACCTTAGCTGCTAACCACGCCGTCTCTAAAGCCTGGCCAGGTAGAGTAGGCTCACCCAGTGGTTCTCAAAGTGGGGGTCCCCAGGAACCCCTGAAGCAGCAGCTCCTGGAAGTTGGTAGAAAGGCAGGTTCTGGGCCCTGCCTCAGACCCATCCAAGGAAGCAGAAACTGCAGGTGGGGCTGAGCCATTGTGTTTCGCAAGCCCTCCCAGGGGACTTTGACCCGCACTCAAGGGGGAAGAGCCGATGTGTTAGGTGAGTGGTTCTCAACTAGGAGTGCCCCCCCCCAGGAGACATGTGGCCGTTTCTGGAGACAGAAAGGGTTGTCACAAGGGGCATCTAGCGGTAGAGGCCAGAGAGGCTGCTATACACCGTACACAGGACCGCCCCCCGCCCCCCAGAACACAGAGTGAGCTGGCCCAAAGTGCCCCCGTGCAGAGGCTGAGAAATCTTGCTCTAGACCCATCCAGGCTGGGATTATCCTGCCATAGCATCTGAGAAGGGTGGGGGGATGTCACAGTGTCCCCCAGCATTCCCAGGGCCAGAGTAATACAATTCCAGGGCAGCTCCCGAACCCAAGAGCTCTGGATGGTCACAGTGAGCATGCATGCAGGGAGCAGCCCTTGGAGCGGGGCCCTCCTCTGGGGACCCATCTTCCAGACGGGGAGCCTACAGCACAAGTCTCAGTTGTGAGTGGCAGGCTAGGGACAGGAGCCCAGAGCTGCGTCCTCACCATGATGCCATGCACGGTCCCTTCCACTGGAGATGCTGGGATGTTGTTATACCATCTATTTAAGCAAAGACGGAAAATGCGGGCATCGCAATCTCTTGCTCACTTTGTCTGTCTAGGAGTCATTATTAAGTGCCTACTGTATGCTTCTCTCTAAGCCAGTTGCTCTACAGTATGACGGTGCAGTTCCACACCACAAACATTCACACTCCAGCTGGGAGAGATCAGCACATGTACACACACACACACACACACACACACACACATACACACACTTGAGGTGCATCTGTAGGTGCTTGGCGCATTACGAGAAATAAAATGGGGTCAGGGAGCTGGGCCTTGAAATATGGGTCAGAGTTGCAAGCTGGGGAGGGGAGGCCAGCAACACGGAAGGAAGAGCACGGGGCAACGCGGCCAGGCTTTGCAGTCAGATGCAGCTCGGAGTCCCGTGCTGCACAATTTACCAGGGGCGGGAATCTCGGGCAAGTCACTTCCTCTCCAAGCCTCAGTTTCCTAATCTGCCAACGTGGGGACACAGGCACCTGCCACACAGCGCTGGCAGGGAAAGAAACAGGAAGTCACGGCTCAGCACTCCACGCTCACCCCATTCACCAGGCTGCTCCCGAGTCACGGATGATTCTGGTCCGGGCGCTGGAGGCTGCAACCCTACTTGGGCTGTGATATTGGGCAAGATGAACAAGAGTACGTGTGTCTGGGCAACAACAGAGCCCCATCCCCAGCCAGCAGGGCAGAGCAGCTTGTTTCTTCAGGCGTCCCCATCCCCCCAAAGAGCCACCCAGACTAGCAGGTTTCACGAGCTGCTAAGTGCCATTAGCACCTAATTACGCCTTTGTCCTTGCCTTAATCAGGTGATCGTGAAAGGGCCTGCAAAGGGGACAGCCTTAAAGAGAAAGCAGGCAGCTGCTGGCGGGAACATCTGCACAGGTGCTCACCCTTCTCTAGAAGGTGGCCGCTCTCACATGGCCTCAGGGCCAAGGGGAAGCCAGGTGGACAGAAAGGATCAGCTGATCACAGACTTCAAAGAGGAGGCAACAGAAGTCTTGGCTCCAGAGGAAACAGGGAGCCAGTGGGGTCCTCTGAGAAGGGGAAGGCGTTTGATGCAAGAGGACATTTAGCGAGACGAATCAGACAGCTGTCTGCAGGATGGGGGGTGACGAGAGGCTGGATCGGAGCTCGAAGTTAGGAGGTTATTACCGTCATCCGGGCGTGAGCTAATGTGGCTGGGCACCAGGATCACGGGAGAACTAATGGGCCTGGCAAGCGAGTCCTCCCTCTCAGGCATTCGCTTCCCCATCAAGGACTCGAAAACAGCCTTGCCCATCACAGAGAATGCGTGCCGAAACCCAGACCATCCACGGGAGAGAACGAGCGCTCTACCCCTCAGACCTCGGTCTGTGACTTGAGGTTTTCACCAGTCTAAATGTGGGGGGATATGGATCAAAGGCTCTAAATCTCAGGGGCTGGAGGGTGTGACCAACTCTGTCTTTCCTGGGCACGACCACCATGCCCACTTCTTCTTTGCCTGGTGGCAGCGGGTTCTTACTGCTCCTGATCTGGGGTCACATCCAGAGGGCAGGCCAGGGGTCTACGGAGGTCACGGGAGTCTACGGGTGACGACGGGATGGTTGGTGCGGGGGGCGTGGACACCCAGAGCTGCCTCTGCTTCCCTAACTCACCAGCACACTCCTCCTGGGCCCCATGCTGGGGTTGCCAGATTTGGCAAAACACCAGATGCCCCGCTGAATGTGAACTTCCTTCAGCCCCTAGACTGGCAGAGCTGGGGCCCGCACTCCAAGCCTGCAGCAAATGAAGCATTTGCATATGCAATGTTGGGTCAGACTTACACCAGAGAACGAGTCCATGTGTATCTGAAACTTCAATCTACCTGGGCATCCTGTATCCTACCTGGTACCCTAGCCACCCGGAGACAGCAGGTGCACAAGAACTAAAACCCAGCATGGAACGAAGTGTGCCGGACGCCAGGACAGCTGGGGCCTCGTCTGGCTCTCTGCAGGGTTGCCACGGCTCATCTGCAAAATGGGGATGATATCTGGGGACAACAGCGAGGGGATAATGCAGCTGACATCTAATTAGGGATCACAGACTGCCAACAGCACACTCACCATTCGAAGGACACGGGGTGGGCACTACCAACATGCCCAGCCTTGGTTTCTCACGGGTGAGAGGAGGGTGATGGCCCCTCTCAACATAAAAGCTGGACGATGATTCTGGGCTCCTGCCTCGATCCGTCACAAAGAACGTGTTCACGGAATCGCAATTGTCCTACCAATGGTCCCCTCACCACAAAAAGAGAAAGGTAAATCTGCAGCCAGAAAAAAGGACCATGTCCTGCAGCCCACGGCCAAGCCTCGATGAGCTTGGCACCATCTTCCCCTTGGAATGACCAAGGCCACTCAGCTCCCATCATGCGGGAATTAGAGGCTGGCGACACGCTGATGCCCTGGCCCGGCCGTCAGGATTATAACCTGTATGATTAGAATATGTAAGAGCAGATTTTATCGGGATAATAAAAATGATCAAAATGGAGTCGGAACCCAGCCAAAGAGGGAGCATTGGAGGGAAAGGGTTTGAGGCTTTTTTATTTTTGAAGCACGCCAGCCACATGGAGGATGGGCTGACCTCCTCCCTATGCCCCCGCCAGCACCTCCAGCCATCTGCCCCTGCCAGCTTCCCGCCTGGTTAGCTTGCTTCCAGAAATGTGGCTGTCTAGAGTCTAACGGGGTACACCGGGAGCCTTCAGGAGGAGTCCTGCTCTGGGCGGGAGGAAGGCCTGGGAGGGCAGAGGGAGGCTGGGAGGGCCCGGACCAAGGAGCTGGCCAAGGACGCACAGGGGAGAAGGGATGGCCACGGAGGGCTTCCTCCAAGCACTGCCTGACACCACGAGCTCCGGTGGAGGCACAGAATCAAAGGGTCACGGATTCATGCCTCGTCCACATGCCTTCCTCCCAATCATACTGTGGGGCCTTAAAATCCTCAGCTCACCCCAGGAGCGCCGTGCTTGCAGCACACGGGGCAACCCACAGAACCGTGGATTCACAGGGTCACAGGGCGGTGTGGGGAGGGCTCGCAGCTCAGCTGCTGCAATGCTCATTCTACCTACAGCAGCAGGGGCCCCCCTGAGCCGCAGCAGAGTCGCCCGCCCAGTCACGTCTCTCCCCCAGATCTTCCCTGAATTAGCCAGTGGCCTCCATCCTCGTCCTCCTGCTAGGCCCACATCCTTGACTCCCCAGGCAAAGGCAGGGCTCTGGGGATCCTTCCACCGGCCCTGGATTCAGGGCTGCTCCCAAGGGTCCATACAGAGCGGCCCAAATACCTACGTACTTCAAACCCGAACACCCATGTTCAAGTTTCTGGGCAACTCTGAAGCCCAAAACACTAGGGAAGGCAGGAAAAAGGAGCCTCAGAACTGAGCCCATCCCCTTCTTCCAGATGGGGACTCTCCTCCTGACTGAGCAGGGAGGCTGCACAGAAGGGGAAGACTCTGGAGGGCCAGGCTACGGGGGAAGCTGCCCCTGTAGGGGCACAGGCAGGTGTTTGAGGATGAGGGGTAACTGGGGCAGCAGGTGCTTTCCGGGGGCGTCGGCGAGGACAGTGGTGGCACCTGCCCGGCCTGCCAGAGGTGGACACCCAGTGTGCAGGCATTGGAGGCCTCAGGGGAGGAGCAGATGGGCACCCTAACTTGAACCCCTTCTCTGCAGGATCACCACCCCCCCATACCACTCGCATGGTGCCTTCTGATCAGATCTGGGGTTTCTTACACGAAATAATCAGATCACGGGAGGCGTTAACTGGATTAAGCAGACTGCTTCCAAGGGACGCTGGCTACGAATGGCAAGTCAATAAGCAAGCCCGGGGGCCTGGGCATGTGATGGAGGCCAGCTTCCAAGCCCTTCCCTCCTGGGGTGGAGCAGGGTGACAGGGTGCTGGGGGGGGGGCCTGGGGTCCCTGGGTCCTCAGCCTCTTAACTTGTCCCCATCCCCTCACATACCCACCCCGGCCCTACCTCAGTGTCCTTCCCTCTTAGAGCACGGACCACGTGGCCAGCTCTGTGTTAGACACCGGGCATTTTAACCGTTAACCTCATAGAAAACTTACAAGCTCCATTTCAACATATCCACTGAACAGAAGGAAAAACAGAGGCTTAGAGATTAAGAGAAACGCTCTGTGATTCATGTTTAAGAAATAAGTTTGGGATTCCAATCCAGGTCTGTCTGATATTACTTCCATCTCAAACACTGTCCCCCCAAACCTAGTCTTGGGCAATCCCCTAACTTCTGGGTCCAGCTGTGGACTGTCCCCACTTGCCAGCCTCTGAGGCTGAATGTTGGGCAGGGGGAGGCAGTGTTGGTGCAGGTCTGTGGGCTTCAGTAGAGGGGTCAAGCTGCTTGAGGACACCCCCGTCCCCTGAACCCAACGGACCCCCACCCACAGTAGGCTGGGGCACTGCCTTCCCTGTGGGGCACCTGAGGTCTGAGTCACGTGTCCTCAGGCTGTCTTAGGTCAGACACCTCAAGGCAGCCATGCACACCCACACTCACACCCATGCACAACCATGCAGACACATGCATGCACACACACAGAGATGTACACACACACACACACACGCAGGCACACACCCAACAGGCCCACTCCTCCTTCCTGCTTTATTCCCGCCCCCGCAGCCCTTACCAGCATCCAGCACAGATAAACTGTACCCAGCTATTCTGCTGGTAATCTCCCAGCCAGAATGTAGTGGCCATGAGAACAGGACTATTTGCCTGTTTCTACGACCGCATCCTCAACTCCTAGCACAGTGCCTGGAATCTAGCAAATGTTCAATTAGCATTTGCAGAATGAACGAGAATGCAGCCATGCTCGTGAGAGTGGCTGGTGTCGAGTGCCTACAGCAGCGAGTTAATGCCGCTGGCTGTGTGATTCTCTCGCCCTTGGCTCCTGACCGAGGGTGGGCCCTGTGGACACCGGGGCACAGTCTGGGGGCCATGACGAGGCTCCCAGGAGCGTAGGTAGTAGGACAGGCTGGAAACGAGGGGCCTCCTGGTGCCAGCATGGCCCCCAGTGCTGCCAGACACCCCGTAGGTATCAGTAGCCGCACGTGTTGCTCTCAGCTCTGCGTGTGACTGGGTCCCTGGTCACTGTCCGCTACAAGGACACTGCCAGGGTAGTCTATGAGGGTCAGCGAAATGGCCAGTGCCGCAAGCTGCTTCTTAATGAAGTGTGGAGTCAAGGGACCAGCCCCAGATGGCCCCAGCTGCTCACCATAGCCCCAGGGACTGGCAGGAAGCTGGGGTGCAGTGTCAGTGACGGCCTGATGCCCCCCCAGCTCTCCCAAAGGCCCTGCAAAGGCTCATCTGCCCCAGAATGCAGGGATGCAGCCACGAGCGAGGAGCTGCGGGAGCTGCAGACAGGCCCCATCCTGTCTGTTTCCCTGCCGCTCAGGACCAGCCTCCAAGCAGCTTGGGGGCATGAGGGACACAGCCCAGGCGTAGGAAGCCTTTGGGACATGGTATTGAAGAAATCACAGACCTGGCCTTTTGTGGGGGGAAAGAGGGAGCCCACTGAGTCAGAGACCCTCCTGGCTTCATGTTCCAAGTAGGCCTTCCATCAGCCCCTGCCTGTCCCAACACACCTGGTCTGTTCTGGGCACAGATGCACAGGTCAGGAGGCCAGGCCAGAGGCAGTAAGAAGTTTGCCAAGATGGGTCTTTGGAGCGGAACCACTGGACAACCAGAGCAGGGGCCCATGGTGTGGGTGTACAGGCGAGGGGGGCACCCACGAGAGAAGGCATCTCAGCACGGTGATAAGGGATCAGAACGGGGCTCAGCACACCTGGCCCCGTCCCCACTCTGACTGCACCAAGCTGGGTGACCTGAAGAGCATGCATGGATGGCAATGAAAGCCCAGGGGAGGTCCACACCTGATCCGGAGACCTTCCGGCGGGTCACTTCACTCAACCCCTGTGAGCCTCAGTGTCCTCATCTGTGAAATGGATGGGCAGGCATATAAGGGAGGTCCCCTGTACAAAAGCACCTATCCTGATGCACTGCGTCCATTTACATGCGTATGCAGTTTTATATTTATGCGTCTCCTCCCTGTCCCATCCTGGCCTCTGAGGGGAGGGCTCTGACTGACGATGAACCTGGTTCGTGCAGGGCAGTGTCGGGGGCCTGGGATCGACTCCCTTTCCGGCGTTCCCCAGCACTCGGTGGGGCCACAGCGGACTCTGCTGCCCCCACCCCCACAGGGAGCTGAGGAACAGGGACAGTCTGGTGTCAGCCTCCACAGACCCTCCTGCCACCACTCGGATCTGGGACCTCTTCAGCCCTAACCCTCCTTCCAGAGCTTCCAAAGACAGAGGCTCATCACAGCCTCGGGGCACGTGAGCAAAGGAGGCAGACACATGAGTTTGGGGCGAGGGAGGCTGACCTTATCACTGGAGGCTGGAGGCTTGCCTCCCTCCACTCCTTGCCCAGGAAAGCACGGTGGGACCCTGACCACTTTCTTCCTGGGCCCCTGGTGGGCAGTGGGGGTCGCAGGAACCTTCTCCTAACCCACGCCATGCCCGGCGCACCTGGTCTCAGCTCACCTGCTTTACACCTGTGCTCATTCCTACCGACAGCCGACTGCTCATCTCACCCTTCCCTTGAACACTTATTCTCCTGACTTTTGAGTACCTTCCACTCTCTCCCATCTCACGGGGGGCTTGCAAGGTGGGGACTCCCCTGATTCTAGCTCCCTGGTCCGCACCCCCCCCCCCCTTGCCTGGCATGGGCCTCCGGCCACTCCCATTGCTGCCACCAGAGAGAAAGCCGACCAGGGTGGAAGGTGAAAGTCTGATGCAGTAAGATTTCTGGACTCGGGACTCGGACACCCGTGATCGAATCTCAGCCCTGCCATTTGCAACTGTCAGGCTGTGGGCAAAGTATTTAACTTCTGTGATCTCTTTTGTAAACCAGGAGACCATAAGGCTTGGCTTACAGGACTTCCTGGGATTACGTACGCAGCTGGCTGACATATGGCACGTGGAAGGAGCGGAGTTCATGGAACCACAGACTCACTGGCCATGCCTCTCATCCAGCGTCCGCCCCCTTGCAGTCTCCCTCGGACATCATCTTAGAGGTGCATTTTCGTAGGCGTGTTTTCCTGCGCTCTGTGCTTATGATTTCACTTAGTTTTTATCATATCCCTGCAAGGCTAAATATTCTCCATCCAGCCTTGCCTATGAAAACACTGGGGCTCCTCGCTCCTCTGAGATCACATGGCCAGTTGGTACCCCCGGGGGAGGGGGCTAACCCCGTCACTGTGTGGGAGCCAGCGAGGCACCTGCAGAGTGAAAGGGTCCTCTGGTGCTCCGCGGCAGCTCTGCTGGGTACGGGGGAGGGAGGAGCCCTGGAATCGAACCCCCAGCTCTCCTGGGGCAGGCAGCTCAGCGTAGCAGCTGCATGGGCTGGGCGGGGCAGCTCAGGCGGCAAGGGCCTCCCTGACAGCCAGCTGGCGAGGCAGCCCCATGCATCAGCCAGTTTTAATTGTTCTCCAGCCTTGTTTATGACTCGATAAAATCCATAACACAGATAGTGCCTGCTCCCCCCACCCCCACCCCCCTGCCTGGCGCGCACTCCCCAGGGACGCGGCTCTGCTCTTTATAGAAACCACTTGCTAAACTGGACCCACTTTAAACCCATCATTGTCAGTAAATGACCCTCCCAGAGAAGAATCTACAACTGGAGTGTGAAGCTCCGGGTACGTAACACGCATCACTGGCCTCTGCCTTTATCAGGGACTCAAATGGTCCTCCGGGGAGCAGCTGACCCCTCCAAGGACAGCCCCGTGGCCTACAGGGGTCCCACCCCTGCGGGGAGGCTGGGAGGTGCCCACATGGGGTGGTGAGCAGAGCTGGGTCCTGGCCCCGGCCTGCCACAGACTCTGAGCTGTAAGACCCGGGGGGCTGTCCAGCTCCATTTTACCCAGGAAGGGAAGGGGACCCAGCATCAGTGGCATCTGCGTCTTTTATATTTTTGAAGTGGTGGACTCTTGCTTCGGATAACATTTTACAAGATCCTCAATAGACAAGACAGCTAAGAACAGACTTTTCTGGCTACGGAGCAAGTGGGAACTGCAGATGCCTCCTTTCGGATCAATTACCCTTTTCCTGTTTTTCCAATTGAAGTCTAGGAGCTTCTGGAAGGCTACGAGTGGGCCTTTTGCTTTGTGGTGTCCTGCACAATGAGCTTGGCTCAGTGATGTGTCCCCAGCTGTGCTTCATACGTGTGTGTATCTGGAAGGAGGCGTGGGAGAGAGGGAGGGACGGAGGGAGGAAGGACAGGGGAGGGAACACACATTCATCTTCCTTTTCCTCGAGTTTCAAACACAGCTCAAAACCATTCCTCCGCCCTGAGCCATCCTCTAGCTCACGGGGCCCAGGATAAAACTGGTGTCCCCTCCACTGCCCCGAGGAACCCAGCCTGCTCCAGGATCTGGCGAGCTAAGCCAGGGGTCTCCAACTTGGGGGCCCAGGGCCCCTGAGCCCCTGGGAGGGGGTCTTCCAGAGCATGTGTACCCCAAACCCTGTCCGCTGGCAGAATCGACATGCCTCACATACTTCAAATCCATTTACGAGTGATACTGAATTCACAGCAGCCCTTTGTTGTGTGTTTCCTCAAAGAGCGGTTGCTAAATGAACAGACACTAGCAAGCAGGGATCCCGGACCTTCTCTGGAAGTGCGTCTTCATGCCCGAAAAGGAGAGCCACGGTCCTGCACAGCCTGACCCCCTCTTGCCATCCACGCCCCCACTTCATCCTCCATCCCATCCAGGAATCCAAGGATGGCAGCTGTCTGCTGGGCCAGAGGCCACATCTGGAATCCATCCTCTTCATTAAATTAGTGGCTGTTTCCCAAGCTCTGGCTCCCTTGATCCCCCAAAGCCCTGTTCCTGCTGTTAACAAGGACAGTAATTTGTTCATTAAAAATGGGCTGCCTTCCCAACAGGCTGCTGCCTGCCCTTGGGGAAGGAGGAGGGGAGGCAGAGTGGCCTCCGTCCCGGGGTCCCACAAAGGGCCTCTCCAGGGCAGAGCCCCACCCCCTCTGGCCATTCAGCCCCTGACTCCCCAAGTGACTCCAAGGATGCCTGGGGACAGTTTGGGGACAGGCCATAAGGCGGCTCTTGCCAGCTCCTCTCCCCCTCTGTGACAGGGCTTTGTGGCCATCCAATCAATGTGGACAACTTGATCTGGCACGAAGTCCCTGTGCAAACCACAGTCCATCAAGAGGCATTTACTGTTGTGAAAACAAACAGGCCCCCTCCCCCAGCACCTAGCCTTTCCCACCTCCTTTCCTCCCTGCCCCCACCCCGGGTATCCTTCACCTGTCCTTGGAGCAGCTCAGACCCACGCCTCCAGGGCCACTCACTCCTGTGCATTCCAATCTCTGTCCAAGCAGGCTGGCTCCACCAGGGGACAGGACAGGAGGCAGGGTCTTGTGCATGGTAACCCGCCAGCGAAAGGCCTCCAGGCCTTCAGACCGTGTCCCTTTAGTAACGACCTGAGTTTAACCACATCGACCCCTGGAGGTGTTGTACTGGGTTAGTGTCCCCAGAATTCTTGTTCGCCCAGAAGCTCAGAATGGGACCTTATTTGGAAATGGGGTTATTGCCTTTGCAATCAAGTTGAGATGAAGTCCTTCTGGATGAGGTGGGGCCTCTAAGAAAAAGGAAATCTGGACACAGAGACACAGAGATCAGGGAAGGAGGCCATGTGGAGGCAGAGATGGAAGGCACGTGTCTCCAAGCCAAGACCACGGAGGGGTGCCAGCAGCGTCCTGAAGCCAGGAGAGAGGCAGAGGACAGATTGTCCCTCAGGGCTTCCAGAAGGAACCAACCCTGCCCACACCGTGACTGTGGCCTTCTGGTCACCCAATGTGTGCTCCTTTGCTGTGGCTGCTACAGGAAACCCCTGCAGGTGGGTAGTGGGTCCGGCAGGGGGCTGGTTAGTGTTCTGTGTCCACTTGACCACTAAGGGCTGCCCAGACAGCTGGTGAAGCGCTGTTTCTGGCTGTGTCCGTGAGGGCCTTCCTGGAAGATACCAGGATTTGAATTTGGTGAACTGAGTAAAGCACATGGTTCTTACTAGTATGTTGGCACCCTCCCATCTATTAGGGGCCCCAGCTCCAGAAAAAGGCGGAGGACGGGTGCATCTGCTCTGTTGAACTGGGAGAGCCATCTGCTCCCGTTCTCAGACATTAGCACTCTTGGTTCTCAGGCCTTTGAACTTGAACTGGAGTTGCACCTTTATCTCTCCTGGTTCTCAGGCCTTCAGCTTTGGACCGGAAGCACACTGCTGGCTTTCCTGCGTCTGGAGCTCGCAGACAACAGACTGTGGGACTCCTCAGCCTGCATCATCACGTGAGCCAATTCCTCTCAATAAATATATGTCTCTGTGTATTCTATTGGTTCGGTTTTCCTGGAGAACCCTGACTAATACAGGTGGGTTTGGGAAACTGAGGCCCAGAAGTTGGAGTGGTTCCCCCTGAGATCACAAGAACAAGGCAGAAACCGCACGGAGCCTGGAGTTTAAAGCCCACCCCCCACTCCCCCAAGAATCCTTCTACGTGTCCTGGAGACGGAGAAGGAACAAGGAACACAGGCCCCACATTCCAGCCACGCTGTTAGGAAGGCGGCCAGGGCTGGAAGGCCGAGCATGGGAAGAGTGGAGACCATCTCCCCCCACTGTATCCCCCGCCTCAAGCCCAGCCTCTGGAAGAGGGCCTCCACAAAAGTTCCTAGACTCTGAGCGAGGGTCTCGGATTCCCTAGCACGACACAGGATGCTTGTGCTCTAGTAGGCACTAATAAGCCAATACAGGGAAGAAAAGGGGCTTAGATCTTATAATGGCATTTCTTTGCAGACTCCTTTTGGATGCCAACTGGAAATGAAGCTGGATGATTTTCTTCCCATTCTCGTCTCTTAAATCCCAGGGACCCATACAAGTTGTTCTGTGTTCAGGTCTGGGTACAGCCCTTGACCAGGGATGTTGATGTGACATCATCCTGACAGTTGGGGCGGATCACTCTTTATGGTAGGGGCTGTCCGGTGCACTGCAGGGCGGTCAGCAGCGCCCTTGACCTCCACCCACGAGATGCCGGGAGTATCCATGCTCTGCCAACCTACAACAACCAAAAATGTCTGTGGACATTGTCCCATGTCCCTGGGGGGGGGGGGCAAGTCACCCTCTGATGAGACCACCTTGTGTTGGTCCCAGTGGGTGCAGCCTTGGAGGCCTCCCCATCTGGGCAGAGGAAGGGGTTGGCGGAACAGCGGGTATGCATCCTGGAAGAGGGGAGACCCTTGCTGCCCGGTGATCTAGGGACCTGCCTTGCAAAGGAGAAGCTTCTTGTCTGAGGGCCTGTCCAGGTGGAGGCTGGGCCACCCTTTGCTGGAGAGAAGATTCCTGCTCTGGAAGGGAGGGTTCACTCTTCCCCTTGAAGATTCTAAAAAATGCTCTGAGCAGCTACCCTGCTGATGAGACAGTGAAATGACTCCTTTCTCCTCTGAAATGCAGCTGCTGCTGGGACCCAAGACGGTCAGCACACGGGGACGTCCGTGATGTCACACCAGGCAGGATGGCCTTCCCAGAGTCTCCGGGAGCTTGGGCCCCTGTTACCCTTCCCGCCCCCCAGCTCTGAATATAAAAACCACTACGCTGTATGGCTCTGTGCTACCTACATTTCAAACACTACCTCATTATCTTTACCCCTTAAAACGACCTATTAGAGAAGTATTATTAGCACACTTTAAAGAAGAGGAAATCAAGGCTCAGAGAAGTAAAGAAAGTTGCCAGAGGCCACATAGCTTGTGAGTAGCAGATCAGGACTCCCAGCAGGGTCTGTCTGGCTCCTACGACACAGACCCCAGCACACTTAAGACCCTTGTACGACGTCCCCCACCCTGGCCACCTTCTCGGGTGATCACAATGAGCCTCCTTTCAACAGCAGCCCTGGGAAAGAGGTGTCAAAGAGAGGAGGACGGGGACCAGGAGGGAGGCCCAGAAGCTACCAACAATGTCCCTTGGCAGTCTCAGAGTGGCTGTCTCAGAATCCAGGGCCAAATGGGCAGCAGGTCCCCCGGAGACTGCCACATGTAGGGAGTGCCCGCCCCGGCCAGCTCCTGGCCACGGGCGCCGACACGTCAGCCTCCTTGGCCACGGCCGTGTTTATTTCCAGGGCGAGGCAGGGAGCGGTTTCCAGGTGGGGGTCCGTGGAAAGAGCGTGCTCACACACACTCTCTCTCAAGCTGCCCTCGGCTGTTCCTCGGGAACAGAGAGCCCCATTCAGCGTGTCCAGTGAACCCGCCTGCGTGGCTGACAGCCCGCATTCCGGGAAGGGTGGAAAAGTCAATTCCAAGACGAATGCCTGCTCCTGTCGGAGGCAGCCCCCCTCCACCTTCGCCACATCCTTCCCAGCCTCCCCAGCAGGATGGAGCAAACAAAGAGCGCCGGAAAGGGACCTGGCTGGCTCTGCGGGAGTCACTGGCCCCCAACACACAGTGTCCCAATAACACACAACACACAGCATCCCAAGGGCCCCACGGGCACTGGGCTTCAAGGAGCAAGCGGTGGCTTTGGTATTCCTGACACCTCTTTTTTCTAGCCCTGCTGAGTCTGAGTCTGAAGGCCAGGGCAGCTAGCTGACTGGTGCAGAAGTCCAGCAGAATGGGCAGGATGTGATCAGCTGTTCCAAGGGAAGGGCCAGAGGGCTGGCCCAAGCCAAGGGTGACAGGTGGGTGTCTCACTGAGATAGCAGGCACATGGGTATAGAGATTTTGGGGGCTCAGTTTGGGGTGGTGCTAAGAAAAGGGCCAGGAGACATTCAAATGGAGCTGTCCAGGTGGTCTGGGGCTCATCACAGACATTTTGGCAGGAGCTGTCGGCACAGCGATGGCCACCAAAGCCATAGGGGTGAGGGTGAGGGGTGGAACAATAGGAAATGCACACATTTAGGGGATCGCACAGGAAGAGGCGGCCCCCAAATGGGCCTGGGAAGGGGAATTAGAGAGGCAGGAGGACCCCACCCTCTCCAGAGGTCCGTGATGTTCTAGAAACCAAGAATGGAGAGGTCACCTTTGGGAAAGGTCAACTATAGGCAAGGTCAACTCCAATGCAAAAGGTCCATTGGACTTAGTGACATGGGATCATGGGCAACCTTGCCTGGGAAGCTCCAAGGGGGGTGGGGCAGGGGTGATGATAGCAGTGAGGGAGGCAAACAGATGGAGAGAGCTTGGCATGAAGGAAAGACACAGAGAAGGAGCCAAAGCAGTCAGGAGAAATTGCTAAGATGTGAGAGACTTATTAGCAGGTGTGCCCCGCTGGGAGGGACCCAGCAGAGAGAGGGAAAGGATGAAGGAACAGATGACAGGGGGCCTCTGAGCAGGTAAGCAGGGCAGGATCCAGGCTCAGCAGCAGGGCCTGGACAGGACCCCAGGAAAAGGGAGTGGAAGAGAGACACGGGGGGTAGAAGAGGTTTGCTGGGAGTCAAGTGGATTCTCTTCTCTTGGAGAAGGCAGGTGAGGCCGTGAGCTAAGGGGTGGAGGAGGTGGCAGAGGTAGTAAGAGTGACCCCTAACCCTGTCCCAGATTTCCCTTCTTTCCCTTCCTGCATCAGCCCAGCATCACCTCCTCCAGGAAGGCTTCCCGGCTACCTAGTCCTGGGTGGGTTTCCCATGACTCCCCTAAGTTCCAGTAACGCCACGCACACACCCCCGCCCCCACCTGCAGGCATCAGAACCCAATTCTGTTTGGGCGTCTGGGTGCCTCACTAACCCTCAGCACGTGCTGACAGGTCACACTCACGTCACCAGCCCGTCATGACACGCCTGGCACATGATAGGTGCTCAAAATGCTTGCTGAGTGACTTACAGACCACAGCCTCTTCTCTCCACCTAGAGACTCAGACTCCCAGGATTCACCGAGTCTGAGAAAGCTGACACCCCCTTTCCCTGCCAACCCAGCGAGACCACAGAAAATTATGGAGTTTGCTTTTTTTAGTTCCTGTGTTTTAAGGAAAACAAGAAAAAAAAAAATCCACTCACACCAAACAAAATGAGGTGGCCCTGGTGAAGTGCTGATGAGGTCTAATTAGCAGAGATGGGGCTGTGTTGGTTTTCCTTTGCAAACATCCTATTTATTTGTGGGGTGCTTGGGGGGGACACGTCATGCTTGTTTCTTATTATTACTTTGCTTCACGCCTCGACTACCACGGATGCACTCGTGATGAAAGACTGTGGCTCTCAGAGGCAGCAGCAGGAGCCCAGGAAGCCGGCGGAGGCAGCCTCCTGGGGAAGTGAGACGTGGCAGGCGATGTGGCAGGGGGCGAGGGGCGGCCCGCTGAGCCCCTCTTCTGAGGTAGGGCTGGGGGGGCTGCTTAAGGGTGAGGGCCGGGGAGCAGGGAGCTGACAGGGGCTCTGGGTGGAGGGGGCGGTGATGCATGTTGGGGTTTCCTCCTGCCTCGCGGTCCCCTTCTGCACGTCACCTCCAGCCCTTACACCGATTGCGAAGGCGGGGGTGGCTGTTTCTGTTTTGCAAACGAGGCTTGATGGGGTACCATAAATTGACTCACGTGATGTGGCCAGCAAACGGTCAAATTAGGTTTCTAACCCCGGTTTGGCTCACTCCAGAGCCCATTTCCTTTTGGAAAGCCACTATCTACTCCCCATGGAGAATCCAGATTTTCAGTCCAGAGAACAGGGAGAGAAAGGGGAAATCAAAGAAAGAGATAATAGATTCTGTCCGTAAAGAACAAGAGTCCTCTTCGTGATGAAAGCGCCAAGGCTGAGCGTCCAAGGAGCTGGTGAAGACTAAGTTAAGGGGAAGGTTCCCAAGGTCAAGTCCAGCGGAACGGCAACTGGACCAAGACAGAGTTAAGGATGCCACGAAGGGAAGCAGGGGGTTGGCTCAACAGCCAACGTTTTTGAGGGTCTCCCGTATTCAGGGCTCCGAGCTACAGCATGGGAAGGACGGCCCCCGGTTCCCTTATTTGTTAACACTCTCCCTGAGTAGCCTCTTGTCCCACTTTCTCTGGGAGAGAAGATACATCCCTAAGAGCCACCACTAATTCAAATGCCAAATAAGAGAGGCGGACAAGGAGTGGTCAAGAGTGCTTAGTGGAATCCTCCAGATCTTCAGGAAGGGAGGGAAGGGCTGTCCTCCCCACCAGGACAGTCCTGACGTGAACGGACCCAAGCAGGAAGGCAGGGCTGCAGGTGAGCATGGGAAGGTGCTAAGGACTCTGCCCCATGTCTGTGTGGGGTTTTTCTCTGACACCAGCTGGGTGTCCTGCAGTGCAGCTCAATTCTGACACTATCCACCCGGAGACAGCACCAGAGCACACAGGGGAAGGGCTCAGTCCTATAAGACTGTCCCCCGCCCCTCCCTCCGATGCCAGTCCCGAGGCCAGGTTGTCCCCTGTGCTTCTGAACCACCGGCTATGACTGGCAGTGCTAACAACCCTCTTCTTGGGTTCGATTCCTTTGCCAGAGCACCTTACAGAATTCAGAGAAACATTTCAGTTACTAGATCACTAGGGAGCGGAGCTCCCTTGCCCTCTCCAAGCGCCCACTCTCCCCAAATATCCATGTGTTCACCCATGGATGGTCTCAGAACCTCGTGCTTTGTCCTTTTGGGCTTTTATGGAAGCTTCATTACATAGGATGACTGATTAAATCATTGGGCTCTTCTTGGTGAGGGACTCAGCCTCCGGCCCCTCTCCCCTTCCCTGCAGGTCAGGGGTGGGACTGAAAGTTCCAACCTTCCAATCTCAAGACCGGCTCCCCTGGCATCAGCCCCATCCTTAGGTGCGGTCCCAACGTCACCTCATCAAGACAGCAGAAGACACCTGTGTCGCTCTCATCCCTTCAGAAATTCCAAGGGTTTTAGGAGCTCTGTGCCAGAAACAGAGATGAAGACCAAATACATATTCTTATTATAAATCCCAGTGTCACAGGTGCCCACTCCAAGTGGCTGTTAACTTACTAACCAACTGTTAACTATCTTAATTACTCCCTGACCTCAAAGCAGGTGAGGGTCACACTCATTCATTTATTTGTTCAACAGATATCCATTTGTCCAATGCCTACCATGTACCAGGCGCTGTTCTGGACATTTGGGATTCACAAAGGGACCCTGAGAAAATACCCTGGCCCTTGAGGGGCTGACACCCTAGTGACAGGGACCGGAGTATACAATACACACACTACCTTTGCAAGTGATTGAGTATGTTGCAAGGGGATGCGTGATGTGAAACAAGAAAGAAATCAAGCAACCAGTGAGGGGTCTGGGGGTGTGAGAGCAGGGGTTGGGGACAGGTGACAGCTAGGCTAGAGCTTGCTGGGAAGGTGACACCTGAGCAAGCACGTAGGATGGAACCAAACAGCTTTCGGGGGGAGGAGCGTTCAGGGAAGCCAGACCAGCTAGCTCAAAGGTGCCCCGGTGGGGGCTGCATGGTGCGTGGGACACACATGACAGGCTGGGGACCACTCTGCTGATGCTGAGGGGTTCAAGAAGCAACAGAGTCGGATCTCATGGCCTCACAAGCCACAGAAAGGATGATGGCATCCCTCTGGGGCTTTTTTTTTTTTTTTTTAAGATTTTATTTATTTATTTGACAGAGAGCACTAGAGAGAGCACAAGCAGGGGGAGCGGCAGGCAGAGGGAGAGGGAGAAGCAGACTCCCCACGGAGCAGGGAGCCTGACACGGAGCTCGATCCCAGGACCTCAAGAGATCATGACCTGAGCCAAAGGCAGCCCTTCACCGGCTGAGCCCCCCAGGCGCCCCTCCTCTGGGGCTTTTATTTACACTGCTGGCTTTGGAGCAGAGAACAGAGGCTCTGGCTTCTGCTGTTGTGTTGTTTTTTTTTTCAATAATATGTGACTTTGGGACAGTTTTAGATTACAGAGCAGTTGCACAGTTAGAACACAGAGTCCCCATCCGCCCCATCACCTGGGGTCTCCTATTCCTGGCGTCTTACACACCATGGCACATCTGTTACAGCTAAGGAACCAGGCTGGTACGTTACTATTAACGTCCCTCCTGTGTATGCAGATTTCACTCGTTTTCCCCCAGTGTCCCTTTTCTGTTCCAGGATCCCATCCAGGATTTAGCTGTCACGTCTCCTCAGGCCCCTCTAGATCCTGACCTGTCCAGACATTCCTTTTTCCTGAGGACCTGGACAGTGTCGAGGAGCCCCGGTCAGGTATTTGGTAGAGTGTTTGCCAAATGTGGGTTCGCCTGATGTTTTTTCTCATGGTTAGGCTGTGGTTATGGGTTTACCTTACCACAGAGGTAAAGTGCCATTATCACTACATCGTATCAAGAGGATGTGTTATCAATATGACTTATGCCTGATGACGTTGACCTTGATCACCTGGCTAAGGTGGCGGGGGGGGGGGCGGTACCAGGCTTCTCCACTGTAAAGTTACCTTTAAACTTCCCCAAGGGGTATCACTTTTATTTTGAAAGGATCACTGTGGCTACTGTTTAGTACTAGAGGTGAGCCCAGGGCACAGATGATGGTGGCTGGGACCAGCGCAGCAGCAGAGAAAGTGGTGAGAAGCAGCTGGATTCTACGTACGTTAATAAGATATATTCCGTTAATTAGATTATCCTATCGGATTCGATGTGGCTGTAAGACAAAGAGCAGAGGCAAGGATGGCCTGAAGGTTTCAGCTGTAGACACACACACCTTGGCCTTGTCCTCTACTTAGCCTGGGAAGGCTGCTGGGGGAGGGCGTTTGGGGCGGAAGATCAGGACTTTGGTGTAGAGTGTGAGTCTGGGGTAACGACTGGTCAGGCAAGCGGGTGCAGAGTTGGACAGAAGAGTCTGGAGTCTGGAGGGATACATGTGGGCGTCTGGGCCGCAGAGACCAGATAAGATCAGCACGTGTGTAAGGACAGAGCTGAAAAACTGAGCCCCAGGGGAAGTGGCTCGAGGGGTTTGTGTTTCAAGGTGGGAGAAATCATGCTTCTCTGCTAATGGGGATGACCTCAGAGAGAGGTGACAGGCCCTCTCATCTCTATGTGCCAGAGGCTCTCCATATCCCAAAGGGGCCAAAGCCACGGACAGCCCCCTGGAAATCTGAGAGCCTCCGAGGGCACAGAGGACGCAGCCCCTGCTGGCAGGGCATGTGCCCCATTCCAGCCAACACGGGCAGCTGTTCGGAGCTCTGAGTGGCTCCAAAGGCCAGGAGCAGGGCTGGAGTGGGTGTGACAGGAGGCACACAGCTCGGCCAGCCAGCTGCACTAGAAACAACTGTCATGGGCATGAGGAGAAGGGGGTGCCTGCATCTCCCCGGGCACCTCCAGAGCCCTGAGATGTGGGAAGCCACCCCATCTCCCTCCTCCAAGTCCTGGGGAAGGACACTGGTCTCCGGGGGGCACTGCAAGCTTAGGGTGCTTTGGACCCACTGCCTGCCAGGGAGCTCCAGACAGGGGCTAGAACCCCCCGGAAACCACAGGCCTCAGCAGCCCTTCAAAGTTGTCCATGTCCCCTGGAGAGAAAGAGAGGCCCGGCCAGGAACACGGGGCACCCCGAGAGGCACCCTGTCCCCCCACTCCAAGCCCAGAAGCTGCTTGCTCCCTCCCAGCCACTGAAGAAAGGGGAAAAGTAATCAATTGGCTCTTCGCTACCAGCCTGAATTTTGTCCCATCACATGTCCTAAGCGGCTGCAAATCCCAGGGACAGTGTGATTCTCAGTATCTGGGTCACTCTCTGGGTCCCTGTGACTCACAGGGCTGCTCTGGTGCAATGAGGACGCTGACAGCCAGGAGAGCTGATGGCATGGTTAATTTCCCCCAGAGCAGCTGTGAGGAAAGCAGGCGTGTGGACGTATGTCTGTGTTTATGCACAAATGTGTGTGTGCGTGCATGCAACTGGTGTGTGCTGGCAAGTGTGTGAGATGTTTCTGTGCCTGACGCCGTTTTGTAAACAGCGTGTGTCTGTGTGTGTGTGTTATGTGTGTCCAGGAAGGACTAGAGGGTGTGTGTGTGTTAGGGGCTAGGGGGGGGGCGGGACTGGAGCGTGGAGATCAACAGGGCATGCAGGGGAGATGCACCCCCCCCCCCTTCTGGGGATGAGCGTGAGGATCTGTCAGTATCGTGGGAAAACTCTCCAAAGAGGCGAAATCAGCTATGGGTCTCAATTATGTATTTTCTGCACAGACAGAAATGACATTTTACTAGAAATCCAAGTAATCGTGCTCCAGCAAATGTGGTGGTCCTGGTGGCTATCGTGTGGCCTGGGGTCACAGGTCTGAGGCAGATGGGTAGAAATGGGGTTAAATTTCTGGCTCTCTCCCAGCACCCTCCCCCTGCACTCAGTCCCCAAAGAGGGGGATACAGATCATCTCTCTCTCTCTCTCTGTCTCCTGACACTGGGGAAGGGCAAAGACCCCCTCACCCGGGTTCAGGCTTCTGGGCTCTGTCCCTCCCTTTCCTGGCATTGGGGCTGTGACCCCAGCTGCCCCCGAACCTCCCTCTGGGCAGGACGGCCACCTTCGGAGGGTCTAGCCCATGACGGCAACCTGATGAAGGCAGAGTTCTCTCTCTGGCTTGGTCAACGCCTACGCGGACCACCACAGGTACTCTTCAGAGATGTCTAGACAAAGCCCCACGCAGCCAGGACGCAGCACAGAAAGAGGTGGGGCCAGCCCCTGTACCCCTACCCGCTGAACACTAGGCCCCCTGGGACGGATGCCTTCGAGGGACCCAACACCAGCCCCTCCATGCCATTGTTCACATGGTCAGTGGGACGAGATGGAGTTACTGAGGCCTGAGTCTGAGATCTGGCCCTGTTGTGTGCTAAACAGTTGTGAGAGCTTGTGTGAATTGCCAGAAGGCCTCTGAGCCTCAGTTTCCCCATCTATAAACTGATGGTCCCCACACGACTTCTCACTGGGCGGTCTGCTGCTTCCGCCGAGGTGCAGGACTCGAAAGACCCCAGCAAGGGTCTGCATGTTGTCAGAGCTCAGAAAGGGGGTCTCCTGTCTTCAGCTCGGTGGGACCCACTATTCCACACCCCTCTCGCTGGGACCAAGTCCTTGCTTGCCCTGAGGCAGTCCCACCACCTCTCCCTGGCTCCCACCAGCTATGGCTATGCAGAGGGAGCAGCCCCAGAGCCCCCCGGTGCAGGTGAAGGTGTCCCCAGGCAGGACTGGGGTCTGCAGGACCTGGTCTCCACTGCCCCTGTCAAGGAAAGCGGGGAGCAGGACCCCGACACGTGCTGCCGGTCATGGAGAGTTTAAATACCGCACACTTTACCCGTCTCAGGAGGGAGCCAGTGTTACCCATCAGCCACCAGGGAAGTCTCCCTACAGTACAGTTGTGAATTAAACATGCAGCCTAATGAGTTGATTTTATTAGTTTGCAAACGCATTGAAGAGTTGTTATCAAAATAAACATCAATGCCTTTCACCCCTGCTGCGGGCTCTGCAAGCAGGGAAAAGCCACACGAGTGTCCACTGGCCTTGACGCGGTAGCACGCGGCTTGGAGCTGGCCCAGGCGGGATCCCACCACCCATCACGGGGGCCAAGCCCCGCTCTCAGCCTGACTCCTGAGCCGGGGGGTGTGTACTGTACAAACAGTAGCAGAAGCGACGGACACCGGATGCTGATTATAGATCAGACTCTGCTCCGTGTTCTCTGTTCTTCCACTAACCCTATGGCATACGAAATAATCTTCTAGGTGAAAACCATTTTATAGATGCAAACACTGAGGCACAGAGAATCCTTTCTCCCGCTCCAGGTCATGCCAGGGAGCAGGGGGTGCAAGCCGGCGGATAGTACCACCCTGGCTCCCAGGCTCTGCCTCTAGGGAGCCCCCCCCCCGACCCACTCAGTCCTGAGCGTGGCTTACACGGTGGCATAAGAGACTTAGATACCCAGGAGACTCTCCTGCTTAGTTAAGTGAGGACTGGGCGAAAGACAGCAAGACTAGTTTTCCCCAAAAAAGATCTCCGTAATCCTGTGGCTGGGCAGGGGGCAGGGAGATGCACAGGACGACCTTTGGAGGAACCCACCCTCCCAGCCTGTCTCCCTGGAGACACCAGCGAGTCTCCAGCTCACCTCCCCCTGGCCCCTGGCCCCAGGCCCCTGGAGAGAGATGGTTCGAGGCTGGAGGAATTAGCCGAGAAGCCAGCAGGACAGGGACCGTATTGTCATGCTCTGCAGTTTGTGCTCTCTTTGGAAAGGATGTTCTAATCCCATTTCATCCGCTTTCCATGGCTGTCAGCTGTTTGCAGGCATTTGGGAGAGGCAGGTTTCTGAAATCGGAGCCATTGTGTGCGCCCCCCACCCGTGGGCCCCTCCCCCGCTGGCATGTGCTCTTCCATCCATCACGCTGTCCTGGACCCTTTTGTTGGCCAGCCAACCCCCATCCAATGGCATCTCGGGCCTCGTCCCCTGCCAGCTGCCCCACCTTCCCTTCTATCTCTGGCCCACAGCAGGACAGGGGTGGGATGCATGATCAAGCCCCCTGAGAGGAGGAGGAGGAGGAGGAGGAGGAGGAGGGGGAACCCTGGAGGTGGGTGTGGGGGACCTCAGATTTCCCAAGGAAGGAATTAACTGTCAGCTACCTTCTGAAAGTGAGGGCGGGGGGGGGGGGTATCTCTGAGAAGCAAAGGGACCTATACTTAACTAAACTTACTCTCCCTAGTACAGCATAGAGATCCCGGCTACTAAAACCGAAACAAAAGAAAAACCACTGCCCCCACCCCCTTGGCACACAAAGTGCAGAAGATAAAGCCCAGTGCTCCCAGAAAGGCCTCCAGGCCGGCCTCTGCCCTTCCCCACCCACCCCACCGTCCTCTGCACCCCGTGCTTTAAAAATTCAACTGCTTATGGTTTCCCAAGCCAGGGAGCCATGGCCATCCCAGCCTCCAGGCCTCTGCTCAGCCCCGCGTGCCCGGCTGCCTTCCCCTGATGGTCTAGTTCCTACCCACCTCACAACCCAGCACAGACCGCATGCCTCCAGAAAGCTTTCCTACCCCACGATGGGCCATGGGGTTGTCCTGAAGGACCCTCTGATGCATCTTTCTTACCATGTGAATGAAATACCCTACAGGATTTAACTGGGTGTACCTGGTCCACCCCAGACTAGACTGAGTTGAGGCCAGATGAGCTTGGGGACCCCAAGACGTATCGTAGCATCTTGGAAACAGGGTTCATAGAGGCTGGATGTCGACCGGTCAAATCTTGCCTGACACAGGATGAGTGCTCGATTAAGTACTGGCCACCTCTCTCACTGCCATGATTCTTGTTCTCATTTTTATTTCTCTGCTCCTGGAACCGTGCCTGGCACACACTGCGTATGTACTTGATACACATTAAAACTGCTGACCCAGTGGTGTGGGATTCTAGTCAGAATCCTAGGAAGATAAAGCAAAAAAAAAAAGCCTTAAAAATCACTGATGTAACACTCTGTTGTAAAGGACAAATCTGGGGCCCCAGCAGGAAAGTCACTTGTCCAAGGCCCCTGAGCTGGTCTGTTAGAGCTGAGCCGAGAGCCTAGGGTCTCGCGTCCCACCACTGCCCACTGCCCGGATGCCCTCCTCACCATAAGACAAAGTCCACGCAGACCATATGCTCCTGCAGGGCAAAGTCTTCACAGGTGTCTTTGCAGAACTCAGCCCTTTGTAAAACACTCAGCACATGTTAGGGGACGAGGCAGATCCCCTGCGACTACGCTACTCACCGAAATGCGGGAAAACACTCACTCTCCCCAGGCTCTGTTCCTTTCTCCATGTCACTCTCCACCACCGATGACCCCAGGGCCTCATCAGTGGCTGCGGGGATTGGTCTGGAATAAAGCTCCCAGCACAGCAGCTCAGTGATGCCAGGATGGGAGAAGACAGGGTAGTGGGCAAGGTGGTCAGGCCACCCTTCAGAAGCCACGTTTCTAAGCCATGGTCATGTGAAATAAGCAACACACACACACACACGTGCATGCACACACATACATGTGCACACCACACAAACATGCACACAGACATGCACACCCACACGATGTACACCCATGCCCCCCACATACCTACGCACGTACACACATGTACACACACGCTCCTTCCCTCTGCATCCCAGCCTGCCAGGCTGCACAGAGCAGGCCCTCCTGGGAATGCTATGAAGGGAACAGAAAGGCAAGCCACTTGGATGTTCCCTTGCAAAGCACGCCCAGGACACCGCAAACCCCGCGCTCTGCTGCCCCGGGCTTCCCAGCGCTGCTTCCTGGCCTCATGCGGCCCCTTCCCTCCCGGGGTGGGCAGCCTCCCCGTGCCCTGGCACTCAGCTTTCTCAGGCCGGCGCAGGGGGGCGCGCACACACGCCAGCTCAGGAGGAGAAGCAGGAAAGACGCTGGCCAGCATGACTTCATTTCACTTGGGCAGGCTGACCAGCTGCCTCCTGGGCCCTGGCCTGTAATTTTTAGCCCTGAGCATGTATTTGTCTTGGTTTTGTTTTGTTTTGTTTTGTTCTCCAGGCTGAGTTACCACGTGGCACTCGATCCTTTTTCTAAGAGTAATGGAGTCGTAGTCGTGGGTGTTTGGTGCTGGGAAAAATTAACGTTCCAAGATGGTATAAAAGAAGGGAGATAAGAAACTAACTAGCCTTGAAGTACAGCTACTTGGGGCAGAAAAACAGGAGTCGCAAGGATACGAAGCTCCTTTCTCCCTCAACCCAGTCCTTAAAAAGGTGCCCAAGAGCTGGTGGGCGGTGCTCAGCTGGGGGCGCAGGCAGGGCAGTGTCCTTCCAGGTCTCTGAGGGGACGCGATGGGGTACCCCGGGAAGGGCTCAGATTCCAGGGCTCAGGACAGCGGGGCGCCTTCTCAAGTGGGGACAGCTGAGAATGGAGGGGGCGGGCAGGGCGGGCAGAGTGGAGAGAAAGGGGGTTTGCATAGGCACCGGGTGCCCGCCGACACTTACGGAAGGCAGGCACGGATGCCCGTAGCCCGAGCAGCCTCGCAGGCGGGGGTGAGCAAGACAGCTGGCCTCGCACCCAGAGAAGGAGGTGGAGGGCTGCAGAGGGCACGGAGAGGGCTCTTAGGGACGCAGGAGGGACCCGGTCGTCTTTCTGACACCCGCCCTGGGAGCTGCTGGAGGGGCTTTTTTCTGGAGGCCTCTGGCCACACTCCTCTCTGGGGAGTTTTCAGGGGACCACAGTCATTTAAACTCGGTCTTGCTCTAAGGCAAGTGGATGAACCCAGAGACCCTTGGGGTCCCTTCCAGCTCGTGGCTCTGATTTCAAAGTCCAGGCCAAGTGGGGAGGAAGGTCCCAGTAATACCACCTGGAGACCTCATCCACCCGGCTGCAGAGGGCTCCCCACATCCAGCTTGGCCGTTCTCTGGGGGACATGGAGCTTTGGGGGGGGTCGTCTCTGCTATTTGCATTGTTCTCCTGAATGATTTACCGCCCCTGGCAATGTAACTCCTCCTGGT
>NW_024424897.1:7477708-7505900 GCF_017311325.1 Ursus maritimus | reverse complement strand
ATTAGTGAGCCCGTCCTCGATGCCACTTAACAGTTTGTGTTTTCAAAGCACTTTATGCCCATTAACTAAAGAATTCTTGATGCATTTCCAGGAGAAAAGGACAGGGAGCCTGAAACGACCTCTGGAAGTCATCTCCTCCATCCCCCTGCCTCTGGGTAGGGCTGTATGAAATAAAGAAAACAAGCTGACAAGCAACCCTATTTGGAGAAACCATCAAGATCGAAATGGCCAGGACAAAACAGAACAAAGAGAAACAAGTCCTAACCACGGCAAACCGCTCTCTGATGAGTAAACCGCTAGACGGAGCCCAGCATGCCAAGAAGCCAGAGAGGCCCATGGAATGTGGTGGGTCAGGGAGCAAAGCCCGCGAAGGGACAGAGCCGTGGTTAGTTTAATCCAAGGCAATCCAGGGAGACCTTGATCGAATAAGCAGGTTTCCTCACCTGCAAGTAGGGAAAATGGTAATTTGCTAAGGAGACCTATTCATTAGTCTGCAAATGACGCAGTTCAGCTACTTGGGTATGCCCCCCTTAATTAGCCCCCGACCTTTGCCCGGCCACATTTAAAGGTTTGCTTCTGGCTGGGGGCAGAAATGACCATTCATACCGACTTGCCTCTCCCTGTGGAAAAGGGAGAGGTCGATGCGTCTGCTGGCTCATTTATGGTTGCCAAAACGAGATCCTCCTGGGGGGGCAGCATGAGGCCAATCTCAGGGGCTGCAGAGCCAGCAGGANTCATGGAAGCATCGCTCCTTTGCCCTTGCTAGAGTCACAGACACTTACTTTTTCAGTGAGGGGCTCCTAAAAGTCTACTGTGTGCACAGCACAGGGATGAGGAAGGAAAGGAACAAGGAGGAGCCTTCACCTCTGTCCTCTGAACACAAAGGGCAGTTCTCTCCAAAATCTACCACCCACTTCATGCCCAGGAATGGGGAGGCAGGTGTGTGAGTAAGGAAAGCAGCCACCCACCCCTTGCCTCTACACTCATGTTCCAGGAGACACAGGCCAAGCAAGAAATCTCTTGGGCAGGTGCCTTCCATCCTTCATCACTTCTGCCATTGTCACCAAAAGCCGAGGAAAGCAATGGTGGGAAAAGGGACAGGTGAGAGGAGATCCTGCTTCTGGCATCAGCCAGGTCGACTGTGGCCAGAGCAACCATCCACAGCTAACGACGACAAACTCTGGAATGCACCCATAGAAGCAGCTAGCTACCTGCAGGCCCTGGAGAGTGAACCAAAGTGGGCAGAGCTGGAGAGAATGTGATACGTGGAAGAAGCACATGGTGCGATAAGTTTTCCTCGTTTTTTTATGGCTTTTAACTTGAGGGCAGGCTCAAGTCAGCACCACACAGACACCTCAAGCCCCCACAGGGCAAAACTACAGTCATCCAAATAGTAAGGACAGACACAGGGACTGAAGGAACTGAGGGGGTTAAGAATGAAATCCGTACGTCTATGGCCCAGTGCCAAGACTGCCAAGAACACTCAATGGGGAAAAACGTCTCTTCGACAAATGGTGTCAAGGCAACTAGATATTCACAAGCGAAAGAATGAAGTTGAACTCCTACACCACACCGTATACCAAAATTGACACAGAATTTAAATATAAGAGCCTAAAATATAAGACCTAAATATAAGAGCCAAACCATAAAACTCTTAGGAAAAAGCTCAGTTAAATCTTCATAATTTCGGATTTAGCAGTAGATTCTTAGATGTGACACCAAAAGGAAAGATAAGTTAGGTTGAATTTTATCAAAATCAAAACCTTTTGTGCATCAAAGGATATTATCAAGAAAGTGGAGGCCATCTAATAGAATGGGAGAAAATATTGGCAAATCATTTATCTGACAAGGGTCTAGTATGCAGAATATATAAAGAACACTTGCAACTCAACAATATGATTAAAAAATGCACAATGGGGGGGGTCGCCTGGGTGGCTCAGTCAATTAAGTGTGTGACTCTTGTTTTTGGCTCAGGTCATGGTCTCAGGGTTGTGAGATCGAGCCCTAGGTAGGGGCTGCTCAGTATGGGGCCTGCTTAAGATTCTCTTTCTCTCCCTCTGCCCCTTCCACCACTCACGCATGTTCTCTCTCTCTCTCTAAAAATCAATAAAATATTTTTAAACATGCACAAAGGACTTGAATAGAAATTTCTCCAGAGAAGACATACAAATGGCCACCAAACACATACAATGATGGTCAACGTCGTTACTCATCAGGGAAATGCAAATCAAAACTACAGCGAGGTGCCACTTCACTAAGAGAGCCGTAATTAAATTAATTAAACAAATGAAACAAATAATCAAACAAACAGAATATAATTGTTGGTAAGGATGCAAAGAAATTGGAACCCCCGTACACTGCTGGTGAGAATGGAAAAGGGGAAACAGTTTCTCAGTTTCTTAAAAAGTTAAACATGGAATTACCATATGACCCAGCAATTCCACTCCCCTGGAAGAATAGAGAACAGATACCCAAATAAACACTTGTACACACAGGTTCATAGCAGCACTGTTTACAACAGCTAAAAGGGGAAAACAGCCCACATGTCCATTAATGAATGAACAAATGTGTACACGTACAGAACACTATTCAGACACAGGAAGGAATGAAGTACGTGTACTTACTACACGGATGAAACTCAGAAACATTATGCCCAATGAAAGAAGCCAGACACAAAGGATCAATTTCGTACGGCTCCATTTACATGAAATATCCGGAATAGATAGACCTCTAGATACAGACTGTTGACCGATGGGTGCCAAGGGCTGGAGGGAGGGGAAATGGGGAACAACTGCTCAGTGGGTACGAGGTTTCCTTTTGGGCTGATGACAATCTTTTGAAACTTAGAGGTGGTAGTTGCACAACATTGTGAAGGCACCAAAAATGCCACTGAATTATTCACTTTAAAACAGTTAATTTTATGTCCTGTGAACTCTACGAGAAAACTCAAGAGTCTCTTTGGTCTGAAGAATAGAGAAGAAGGGGCAACGACAGCCAGTGGAAAGTGAGGGGTGAATCCTGGAAAGGAGCGAGCCAAAGGAAGAACCCCCAAATTCCATGTAGAGACTCTGACCAAATCTCTGAGCCTTTAGCCATGCATGCCCAGGGCAGACTACAAGTAACCCGGCTGAAGCCAAAAGAACTGAATGGATATTTGAGCTACTGCCCCAAGAGGGACAGAGTTTGTTGTCTGAATCGACTAAGTTCATTCCCAACAAAGCAAAAATAAAATCAACACTCTGAAGAAATATAGCAGAATTCAGGTTCTCCATAACTTAACAATCACAATGTCCAGGATACATTCCAAAATTACCATACATACAAAGAACCAGGAAAATACGACCTACCCTCAAGATAAAAGATAATCAACAGAAACTGACCCTGAAATGACCAGATGTTGCAATTAGCTGGCATTGGTTGTAAAGTAGCTACTAGAACAATTTTCAATGAGATACATAACAATATGCTCTTAGTGAATGAAAAGACTGTAAATCTTTAGAGAGCTAGAATACAGTATTTTTCTTTAAAATATATAGAGCATATGGAAATCTTGGAACCAAAAAATAAAATATATGATGGGTGCCTGGGTGGCTCAGTTGGTTAAGCAGCTGCCTTCGCCTCAGATCATGATCCCAGGGTCCTGGGATCAAGTCCCATGTTGGGCTTCCTGCTCAGCGGGGAGTCTGCTTCTGCCTCTCCCTCTGCCCCTCCTCCTACTCATGCTGTCTCTCTCAAATAAACAAATAAAATTTTTTAAAAAGATTTTTATTTATCTATTTTTTTGAGAGAAAGAGAGAGAGAGAGAGAAAGAGCACGAGAGGGGGGAGGGTCAGAGGGAGAAGCAGACTCCCCACCTTGCAGGGAGCCCAACGTGGGACTTGATCCTGGGACTCCAGGATCATGACCTGAGCCAAAGGCTGTCACTTAACCGACTGAGCCACCCAGGTGCCCTAAATAAATAAAATCTTAAAAAAATAAAATATATGAAATTTTAAAATGGATGAGCTTGGCAGTGGAATGGAGACAATAGAGGAAACAGTGAACTTGAAAAACAGACCTAGAGAAATTCTTCAATCTGAAGAACAGAAAGAAAAAAGATGGAAAAAACTGAACAGAGCCTCAAGGACACACGGGGCATATCAACACATCTCAGATAAGTGTTACTCAAGACCAAAAGGAGAGAAAAGAGAGAATGGGGCCAAACAAAAATCTTTGAAGAAAGAGTGACGGCTATTTCCCCAGATTTGGTGAAAGACAAATGTACTGATTCGAGAGGGTCAGTGAACCCCAAGCAGGATAAACACAAAGAAAATAAAACCATGCCTAGACCCAGCATAGTCAAACTTCTGAAAACCAAAGATAAAGGGGACAGAGGATTTCATGTCCCCTTCTCAGCTACACTGGTATGTGTGTCCCAGAAACGGAACAAGGAGGAGCACCCGGCACAGCCCTGGAGGATCAAGCCACCTGTCCTCTGGGGTCAGCCTCCCATTGCCCACATCCTGTGCTGCTCAGGGGGTGCTGTGCTCCAAATCTCCAAACTTCAGAAAACTCCCAGTTTCATTTCTGCCCAGCCACTGCCAGTCGGTACCTTTCTCTCTGCTGAACAGAGAGGTCAACTACAGGGGGAAAAAAGCCTTTTATCGCCGGGATACCCAAAAGTCAGCAATGCACTGGAAAGGGGACTCAGGACCCTCCCTCGTGTCTCCACTGTCTCCATGTGCGTGTTGAGGCTGACTTCCTCAGCCAGAGGCAGAGGGCTCTACTCCTTCCGTGGTTCCCTCTTGACCTGCAGCACGACCCTCTGGATTATAGGAACTGGGGCTGTGTCTATGGCTAGGACAAGTCCTCTTAGCTTAGGGAGGAAAGTAGTAGTTCTCGGTCTTTTTCCTCTTCTTCCCTTGAGTGGATGGAGGCAGAGGGCCTTGTGACAGGTGCCGAGGCTGAAATCCTGCCATTACATCACCTGGCGGCGGAGGGGAGTGACTTGCAAAGGACACCTGGACAAAGCAGGGAGAGGCGATCCTTTCTTCCCCTGCCTCACCCACTCCTCCCATGGGACAAGGGCCCCAGAAGCACCAGCTTCTTCAGGGGACCCCTTAGATCTAGGATGGCCCAAGAGCACGGGCACCACTCTGGCAGGGAGGGTGCTGGCTCTGGCCTTCAGTTTTGGGGACCCTGAACTCCAAAGTCCTCAGCTTGAAATTCAAGGGCCTTGACCACTGATGTGCTTCTCCCTTGTCATTCCCAGGAGAGGTAGCAGGGACCCGACCCTCTACCTCCCCGACCCTGAGCTTGCCTAAGGGTCCCACCTCTAGGCCTTTGCCCTGGCAGTGCCCTCTGCCTGGATCTCTCCTCCTGAGCTGGCTCTCCACCTCCCAATTAGCACGCATCTTCACGCTCCCAGTTCAAACGCTCCATCTTCCGCAAAACCCTTCCTGACTCCCTCAGGGGGAAGGCATCTCCTCCCCACTTCATTACTGCTTCCTATTTCATTTTGATTTATTTAACAAACACTTACGTGCTACCAACTATATGACAGAAGCTCTTCCAAGAGCTTTACAAAAAATAACTTGTGTAATCCTCATAACATCGTCAAGAAGCAAGTACTGCCACCCCCCCCCAATTTACAGATAGGGAAACTGAGGCTCAGAGAGGTTAGGTTGCTTGCCTACAGCCAAGGAGGCAGTCTGGCCTGAAGGGCCTGCCTCTTATCTGCAACCTGAGTTCTCCACGGCTCTCTCTTGACTAAACTGCTGGAGGCCCCATTAATTTGTTGAGTAGAGGAATAGGGAACCCCAGCCACCTGCCCTGGGCCCAAAGCAGGACAAGGCAGGAAGGAGGGAGGAGGCCTTGCCATCTCCCTGGAGAGTCACAGAGCTTGAGTGGGAAGAGCGAATGAAGAAGTAAGACCACAGACTCACCCACTTCAGTTCCCTCTCTGCTCCGAAAGAGCAGGGATGAGTAGAGAGGGCTTTGCAGAGTCAGCTCCACCACATCCTACCTCCTCCCAGACCCTGATGTTCTTAGCCCCCTCTCGCCTGTGGGTCAGGTGGGGCTGCTCCGTGCTCTTCCATGAAGTTTAATGAATCCATGCTGTGTAGGGATAGCCCTTAAAAAAGTGAGGAGCTCCCACAGGGGAGCTCCCGTACTTGTCCCCTGGAGAATTCTGTTTCATTTATTTAAGGGGGTGATTCCATGCTCTCCTTCTTGTACAGACAGACCATTAACAAAGTAGGGCCTCTGGGCTGTTCTTCCAGGAGGAGGGCTGGGTGGGCCAGCTCAGGCCCCAGACCCTTCCCAGGCCTGTCTGCCGCCAGGGGCTAGGAGGCCATCTGCCCTCTGAGCATAGAGAATGGGGGTTCCAAAGTGACCAGCTTTAGGCAACCAGCAACCTCCCACTTACGCCATGAAAGTGGATGGAACCCATAGCACGTATTTTGGGAGGGCCTCTGTCCTCTTAAGATTGATCTGAGATAGCGTCGGCCGCAAAGGAGCGCCAGTGTCCCAAACTAACATCACCAGGGGATCTCACTGGGGGATTCTGATTTGTCAGCTCTGGGGCAGGGCCCGAGAGTCTGCATTTCTAACCCACTCGGAGTGGTGGAAGGTCCCCTCAACGCAGAGCTGTATCCAAAAGCCCTGAATGAAGCCGGCTGCACTGTGGGGAAGACACAACCCCAACAGCGGTGGTGGGGATAATGCTGTTAGTAGTCACCAGTGTTTACTGAGCACCTACCATGTGCCAGTCGATCCAGGCCACCACCGACCGAGGAAGGAGCATCTGTCCAGTGTTGCAGAAGGATTTTCCTGATCTCCCTCAAAGAGTCGACAGGGAAAAAGGAAAGTGGACATAGGAGGATTAACATCTTCTGGGCAATACATATGGCTGTCCCATGTTACAGATGGGGGAACTGAGGCTGGGAGAGCTTTGGTAGCTTACTGAGGTCCTACGGCTAGCAAGGAGCAGGGCCAGGATTCTAGCCAACGTGTGCTCTGGCTCTGAAGACCGTGGGATTTTGTACATGACTTCTCTGGGGTAAGCAGACAGAGGCAGCGAGAAGAGTACATACCAGGCAGGACTAGACACGCAGGCCCCTGAGACACGGGGCTGAGTTCCAGAGCCCTCCCCACTGCTCTCCTGCCTGCCCGTGATGATGGAGACAATCTCCCAGACACAGCTGGAGAACTTCACAGGGGAGATTCCGAGCTTGCTCACCATTTTGCCTCACCCTATCTTACCCCCAGGGCCTGAGACAAGGGAGCCCTGGCCTCTTTGGCCCAGTGAGAGATTGTGGGGGCCCAGGGAAGACAGCAGGAGGGAAACAGGATCCTAGGTGGCTGGACTCTGCTGTTACAGACCAGGAAACCGAGGCCAGGGTCTCGGCCAGTGGGCAGGGCTGGACTCCGGGGCCAGTGACCCATGCTTAGAGGGTCACACCACCCCGCTCCCCCCGCCCCTGCTTTGACGCTCTGCTGTCACCATCTTGGAATTTTTCATGTGTTAACAAGTGACCCCCCATTTTCATTTTGCACTGGGCCCCACAAATTATGTCACCGTCCTGCCAGTGGGTTAGAGATCGTGCCCGGGCTGGGCCCTGCTTCCGAGCCGCTCCTATGGTGTGGTAACGGGGTGGCGTGCAGCGAGACAGAGCTCTGTACGGGAGGGCAGGCCGGAGCCCGAAGGCCTGGGGCACACACAGAAACTTCCGGAGAGGCAGGACCTTCTGAGGGCCAAGAAAGTAATAGCCCAGAACGGTGCCTGAGGGGCGCCTAGAATAGCTTCCATGTCCTCCCTGTCTGTGGTGACAGACGAACGGGTTGGCCGGGGCTGGGGACGGGAGGAGAGAGGCCAGCTGTCTTTAGGGCCTTGGCCTCTCCAAGGAAACCACCGCCAACAGTGCCCAAACCCTGAGGGCTGGGCGGATGCAGGGTGCTCAGCTGTGCCAGCCTGTCGCAGGGTCCCCATGTAATTAGAGGCCAGCCCTTGTCTTGGCTTTCAGGGTTGGCCAAAGAAGAGAAGAGCCAAGCAGAGTTGATTCAGAAGCTCTGGCCTGGCCCGGAAGTCCCAGCTCAGAGGGGAGGCCTGGTGAGGAAGCAACGCCAGACATTCATTCCTCTGGGGCCACTGTCCCCCAGGAGACAGGTGCTGGCATCAGGCAGAGCTGAGGAAGGAATGTGGAGCCCAGGGCAGGACAGGCAGGCCCAGTCCAGCACGTTCCAGGAAGACAGGGATGGGGGAGGGGAAAGTCCTGGGGGGCGCTGGGGGCACACCCAGGGGTCTGAGCCTGAGCCCCAGAGGCCACTCTGTGGTGGTCCTGGGACTGGGCACAGAAGGGCAGCGTTCAGGGAGGCCCCTTAACCCGTCAGCCTTTCTGTGCCTTGCCCTTCCTGGGCCCAACCGACAAGAGTCACTGGCCAGAGGCCGGGGATCTCCAGGAAATGTCCGTGACACTGGATTTTTTCTGAATCAACTCCACCAGCCTGTTTTGTGGCCGAGGGGACGGTCGAATCCAAACTCATGGGGGTTAAACAAATGCGTTCATAAAGGCAGGACCCTCTGAACGGAGACTGGCAAGGGCTGAGCGCTACGTACACGGTGCTATTAGCCACTCTCTGGATTCCAAATGCACCTTTACATCTCTGGAGTCAGGACGCGTCTTACTGCAGATTAAATGGCAGTATTTTTTCTTTCTTAATAGCACAGAAAATAATGATGTGTCTCGTAATTGAGGTCTTAAGGTCAATCAAACACGGGACGGTGATGACAATGAGCACACACACAGGCCTGCATCTCTACCAGCCACACCCCTCCATTTGAGTGCAGTTCTGGGGTGCTCTTGGGCACCCTGTTCCATGGGAAAAGTCCCGGTTGCTGGATGGGGCAAGCACCTGGGGTCCCCAGGGAAGATGCTGCGGGGGTGGGGATGAATGCAGAGTCATGGGCAGAGCCATGACGGGCTGGCACAGTCTTTGGCCCACGGGCCAGGAGCGTGGTGGTGCCGGGGTTGGGGGTTGGGGGGGCAGGGATCCTGTGACTCACACAGTAATCCTCCAGCCGCCGGGCTCTGTGTTAGGTCTGCTCCCACGTACTATCTCAGACGATCCTCCCAACAGCCCCGTGAGTGTGAGGGAGTTTTGTGTGTATTACGACCACACTTAACAGAAAAGGAAAATGAGGCTCAGAAAAGTTCAGTAATTTGGCCAAATTCATTTAGCCTAGAAGGGGCTGAGCTAGGCCAAATTAGGGGCCCACTGCGGAAAGGGGGCCAGGCTGTTCTGTTCATCCACAGTTGGAGGGGAAGCAGGAGAAAGAGAGAAGGCTCTTGGACAGGACCTTGGCCTCCCAGCATGGCGTGGTGGTCGAGAAGCCAGGCTCTGGGTCCAGGACTGTTCCCAAGTCCACCACTTATAAGCTATGCAACTCCTGGCAAGCTGCTTGAATTCTCTGGGCTTGCTCCCTAATCCGTACGCGGGGGAAAGTATACTTCCTTCCAGGGTTGTTCAGAGGACCAGATAATCCACGTAAGGCATTTAGAAGGACGACTGGCTCCAGAAAAAGTGTCGGTCCCCGGGAGCTCTTATTACACAAAAGCTAATTGTCCAGAGTTAGCAGCGGGCTCCCCCCACCGCACTCATGACCTCGTGTCTGGGGCTAGAAGTTGGGGAAGCAGAGGGGAGCCTAAGTCGAACCTCTTGGGGGTGGGCCCGGGAGCCTGGTGCCTAAACCAGCAATCGGCTGCCGCTGTAAGGAAAGGAGAAGGAGGGGGGGCATGGTGGTGGCCATCTGTGCTGCCTCCCTGAGTCCCAACCCTGCAAAGGGCTATTCAAACACCAACACTCCGGAGCGACCCTGGGGCCTATAGAGGAAAGGTGAGCAGGTGGCCCCTCTTCCAAATCCACAGCCCAGGGGCTGACTCTTGGCCCACCCTCCCTCCCCCAGCAAAGGCCCTGGCTGTTCCGTGGCTGACTCCCAGCACCCCAGCTGCCTGCTCCGTGGCTCATGGCACAGCAGTCCTCTCAGCTGTCAGTTCAGCCGATGTGACCATCCCCATCGCTCCGATGGAGCAGAGAAAGAAGGCTCAGAGAGATCACAGCCCTGCCACTGGCTTGCTCTCAATTCAGGTGAAAACCAAAGAGCCACCAAATGCAGCAGGATGGAGCCTGTGAAGGGGGCATGACATCCCGAGCTCCCAAGCTCTGTGGCTTGGGACACCTCACTTGGCTCTCTTGGCCCCATGTCCTCCTCTACAAAAAATGAGGAGCCCTTTATAATCTGACCTTAGTGGTTCTCTGAGTTCCCCTATGGCTGTAGCTCACCAACCCAGCACTGAGGAGGCGTATGGGAGGAAGACCACAAACCCTAAATGCATGTGCCCATCCCCAATGCGGACAGGCGGGAGAGTCACTGTGCTTTTGTCGGCTGCTCCCCTGTCGAAGCTTCGCACAGCTTCTACGAGAGGGATGATGCCCCTGAATGGAAGCACCCTTAGGGCTGGGGCCACGTGTGAGGAGGCCACTGGAGAATGTGGCCGAGCACAGTCCGACCTCAGTGGTCAGCCACCACTAAGGTGTGAGCTTGCTGCCCGTGAGCCAGCTTACCAACAGGAAAGGACGAAAATGGAGGTTCTAGTCAGTGCACTGGGTCAAGAAGAAAGAAAACAAACAGATCCAGGTTGGAAAAGAAGTTACACTGTCTGCATTCAGAGAAAACCTAGTCATCTATGCAGAAAATCCAACGGAGTCTACAAGAAAGTTACTAGAACGAATCCTTCAGTCAGACCAAGTCACAGAGTGCAAGATCAACACGTCCTAGTCAGCTGCCTTTCTCTGTCCTGGAGACAAACAGCTGCGAGTTGAAATAAAAAATAACATTTACAATCGCATCAAAACCAGGAAATACTCCAGGATACATCTGACGAACCATGTACAAAACCTGTACTCTGAAACCCACAAAACGCTGCTGAGAGACAGCAAAGAGCTACAGAGCAGAGTGAAAATCCCATATTCACGGCCGGAAGGCTCGACGTGGTCAGGCAGGCAACACTCTCACGTGGATCTGTTTCAACCATGCGATCCCAATCAGAAATCGCAGCGGGTTTTCTGGGGAAAAATCTGATTCTAAAATGCACAGGGAAATACAAGCTAATTCTAAAGACAGATCAGCTGATTCAAAAATTCACCTGGAGCCATCCAGGATCTAGAATAACCAAAACAATACTAAAAAAGAAGGAAGGCAGAGAATGGACACTTCTGGGTTTTGAGACTTACCCTAAAGCGATAGTAAGCACGATCGGCATAGAGATAAACGGAGAAATAAACCAGAATACAGTGTCCAGAAATAGAGCCGCAGGTCTACGGGTGACTGATTTTCAACAAAGGGGCAGAGATAACTCGGTGCTGAATGAAAAGTTCTCAAAAAATGATGCTAGAACAAACAGATACACATTTTTTGGGGGGGGGAGCTCTCTACCAGGCACAGAGGGATTGCTAAGAGCTGAGGGAAACTTTGGGTGGTGATGCAGCTGTCGTTATCTTGATTTTGGTATAATTTTACAAAAGGATCCAGTTATATACTTTTTATATATGTACAGTTTATTACGTCAAAACAAAAACAAAGCCTCCGGGGTCCCCCAAGGAAGATAGGGGCTCCTCCTACCCTGCAAGACCTAGGCTTCAAGGTCACCTCCTCTGGGGCCGCATTCTCAGGTCACCCCGCTGGCCCCCAGATCACCTGGTTGCACCTGCATTTAGCGCCTTTCACACTGTGCGTATTAGCGGCCACATGCTTGATGCCTCCGGTGCCTCCCTTGACTGTGAAGAGGCAGAGCAGGGACCTGCCGCGGCCTTCACTGGATCCCAGGCACTGTGCCTGGCGCGCAGTAGGTGCTTAGAAAATGCTTGATGAGCAGATTGAGGTTCGGGGCTTTTGGTATCCACAGACACAGTAGGGTTACTCTGAAGCTTCGAGCAAAAGCTGCTTCAGCCACTGGTAATTTCACTGTCCGCCCTTCCTTTCCCGGGAAGGAGACCCCTGGGTGGGTTTTTGTTGCTGTTTTCTTTTAAGGAAACACGTTGAGAGCAGCTTCTGGTGGTGAGGAAGGAAGAAAGGAAGAAGCGGTGGTCGCACACCTCTCGTGTGCGAGGCCATGCAGGAGGCTGACCACGGCCCTCTGCGGTGGAAGCAGGGAGAGCCCACCAGAGCAGCATAGCCACCACCACAGCACCCCGACTTCTCCTCCAACCTCTAGGCTAGACCTCCTCAAAGTGTGGCCCCCGGACTCCCGGCCCCACCCCAGAGCCGCCCCATCAGAAGCTCTGGGGGTGCAGCCCAGGAATCTGCATTCTGGCAAGCCCTCCAGGGGACTGAATGTGGGGTCTAGTGTGAGCCCCACTGCTCTGGACCACCCTCTCACATCCACTGCAAGGCAGGCTACACCTGAGCTCCCAGAATGTGCTCTTGGGGTCCCAGCTGCAAGGGCACCCCTCAAGCATCTGGCCTTCCCTCAATCCTCAGGTGCCCCAAGGCCCGGCCCTAAACGGGGCCACCGCTTTCCCCCATCTGTGTGTCCACATCTCGGAGGCACATCTTTGCTTCAGCTCTGACACTGAGCCTGGGTTCAAGGGAGCTGAGGCTCCCTGAGCTCTTCCCCAGCAGACGTGCTAGTGTAGCTGGAGTTGGGGGCCTGCTCCCTGCACCCTGAGGCTGGACATTCCAAGTTCCTGGACAGACAATAAGGCCTAACATTCCAGGCGAGGTGGCAGGCGAGGCGCGCTGACAATGGGCCCTGTGTTTCTCCCCACGCCTTCCTGAGGGTGCTCTCGACCCGGGCTCCATGGAAGGCTGAGCCATCAAAAGCACAGAGGTCCACCCAACTGGCCCTGCTTGCCTCTGCCCCGGGCCCAGGCTGAGGCTGGGGCCCCTATCACACCCACCTCACTCCCTGGGGCCTAACAATGGTCCTTTTGCCTGAAGCTTTCCAGCACCTTCTAGGTTCTTCATCCACCAAAGCCTTCGGAGAAAGGGGTTAAATGCCAACACCTGTCTTCTTCCCACTCATGCCCAGGCTTCTGTCTTCCTGGGGTCAGGGACAGCAAGCAGTGGACAGAGCTCTCCAGCCACCCAGAGCCACAGCCAGAAGCATCTCCCCTCGCTTCGGCCTGGCTGATTTCTGTTCATTAGTGCAATCATATCAACACTGACAGCAGCGTATTTATTACTGCCCTGATGACAACCATTTTTCACCCAGTGAGGCACAGCCCCGTAATGAGCTTGGGGCAGAGCTAATGAGGAACTCCCCCCGACCCTCCTTGGCAGCTCCAGGCCTCACAACAGCCTGTCCCCAACCCGCCCCCCGCCTCCATTCACTCTGCCAGGCCAGGGAGAAGGGGCTCCAAGTGGGAAGGTCAAGGGCCACTGGGCAGAGCCAGCCAGAGCTGTGTGAAGCCAAAAGCAGGCTGCCCGTGGGCAGGAGACTTCGAGGTTGACTGAGCAAGAAGGACTGAGTGCTGGGCACGGTCTCAGAGCAGCAACGCTGCCCCCGTTCTAGGTGTCTGAGTGCCTGAGCCAGGGCAGCGGGACACATGAGCGGCGATGGGGATGGCGGGCCGCCCAATGGAGCCTGGGAGTGCACGGATGCTTTCAGCTTCCAGAAGCCCAAGAGCCTCTAGAGAGATCTCAAGGGAGTGACCAAAACGGAGGGGGAACATTTAGTCAGTGCCCTGCCCCACAGTGCTGCTGATGGGCTCGGTGGCTGGTGATGAAAAGGGGGGCAGAGGGGGGACAGTCCAGGGAGAGGCCGGGAGACGGGCCCCTGAAAACTCCAACCACCCAAGCAACAGGTCACCGACGGAGGGGCTGACAGCCTTACACTCCCACCGATACCCTTGAAGGCATGGCCACAGACCACTCACGGCGGGTGGTTATGGTGGCCCAGGTTCAATGATGTTTGGGGCACAATTGCTTTAGGAAGTACATATGTCTATGAAACAATATAGAAAAGTTTAAACACAAATGGTTGAAATATGTAAAGCATCTTGGAATCGTACAGATGATGTGACCCAAGAGAACATCTCATTCAAGTTTTTCAAAACCAAGTTTTGACATAGATCCCAGGAGGTCCAGGAAGCCGTGGGGCAGATACACCACCTTCCCAGCAGCACCAACTGCCTTTAAAATACCCTTTGTGTGTTAAAACAGAATTCAGACAGACTATGGAATGGAATGCAAATTTTCATATATTTAAAATGGAACATATAAAGGAGGAAAAGGTCACACGGCTAGCGGGCAGCATCAGGCCCGCGGCCAGCTCCCCCGGGGCCCATGTCCATCTTCCTCCACCATCGATGTCCATCACTCTACAGCTGGGAAACCGTGCGTTTATGGCACCGAGTTTCCCAGCGAGGACATGGAAGCCCAAAGGGACCCAGTGAGGATTGGTCTCAGCTTCCGAGACCCGCACAGCATCACGCCTGTTACCTTTCCCCTGACGTTACAATTACCCCCGGTGCCCTTCTTCAAAGGGTTAAGTTCATTAATTGGGAACAATAATTTATGTCTAATGCCTCTAACCTTGCTGATGAAGGTTATTATCTAAATTCAAGGAGTTTATAATTAAAGAAATCAGTCACACACACATGAAAAGAGAATTCAGAACCAACAAGGCCAAAGTGCCAAACGAGACATCTAGACCGTCGGCATCCTGAGAGCCGAGAGGCATTTGGGAGGATGTGTTCTAGCCGTCAGATCTTGGGGGAGAACAGGCGTGCGGAGCGGGGGAGAGAGGGGGAGGGTGCTGAGGGGTTCGGGGTGCTGAGGATAGCTGAGCACATGGAGGGCTGTGGGGGGGGTCTGGGGAGGGGAGATTGGGGCTGTGTGTAGGGCCAGACTGTGGGGGCCTTGGCGCAGATCCCACAACAGTGGCAAAGCCACGGGGGCGAAGGTCTATCCGTAGGGGCTAACGTGACAGGACTCAGCATTTAGACCCTATCACTAAGACCCCGTGGAAGAGCAGACGGGGTATCCAGGGAGGGGTCTGACCTCCCTTACAGAGGAGAGGCCGCTGCAGGCTGCGCCGAGCCCTACCCCGTTTGTCCCCCCAAGTTGGGACCCAGTTTGTGGTCCAACCAAGCAGTATGGTGAGCCGTTCCTGACCAGACCATAGGCAGCAGCCTGGAAGGCAGCTGACCCACATTCATTGCCACTTTCTTACACATCAAGTGACCTTGGCAAGTGAGTATTTCCGAACTTCAGTGCAAACAATGTTAATAATGTGAATGCTTTCTGACCAAACCCCTTCCAAGATTGGGATGAGGCACCTAACGAGTTGTCTGTGAAAGCTACACCCAGAAATTTGAGGTTTTATGAAAGGATCCAATCAAAACATTCACCTTAAGGCCTGACCAGCTAAGAACAGCTTAATATGTGGATTCTCCGTGGTGTGCTTGCATTTTCAGTTGGAGCCAAAGACGTCTTAACCGAATAAATAAACCCCTGAGAGCAGACGTTTTGACACCACCAGCAGGTCTGTGAGAGCTAAAGACGGCAGAGGCACTCGGGGGCACAGCACGTGCCAAATCGCAGGCCCAAAGCTGACCCTGCGTCCCCAACGCCATGACGGTAATGACGACAATGACAAGCATTGAATACACTGAATACCAAGGGCTTAGCAGATCTTATTAAACCCTGTCACGACCCCAAGACGTAAGGACTCCCGTTCTCCCCACTTTGCAGATGAAGAAAACGAGGCACAGACAGGCGATGTAAGTAACTCACCCAAGGTCACCCGGACAGTCAAGGACACGTAGGATTTGCATCCAGGGAGTCATCCACGTTTCGGGCTCTCAGGGCTGCTGTCCCGCGGGGGCCCTCTGACGGCACATTCTGGACTGGCTCTCATGGCCCAAAGCTGGCAGCCGAGCACCTGTCGCAGACTCGTGATGGACGCCCATGTTGCGGTTGACAACCCACGCGTCCAGGAGTCCAGCCACATTTCTGGCCATTCCTCAGGTTCTGGGCCACACAAGTGCCTCGCCTGCCAGCACCTTTACGGGACCAGGTGTCCTGGTAGCAGGGTTGGAAGTGGGGGGTTCCAGGGTCCTGGCTGCAGCAGGCCCTTGAGACTCACTCGTGCCTGCCCCAAAAGCTGAACTCCCTCAGTGGGCCACATGATGGCAAATACTATTTCCTCCCCTTAGGATTATCCTATCATCAAAATTTCATTACTCCTCTGGGTCACTAACAGCTTCCTGCATGGCATCAAACTTTACTCGCCTCTTCCCCGCCCCATTCAGTTTAAAAGACTCTTGTGTGGCCTGGTCACTGGCATCTAGTCATGAATGCCCAAGTGACCTTAAGGAGACTCGTCAAACATCTCTAGGTTCCCCGGGGAAGGGCGGGGGTGGCAGGGAAAGGAGGAGAAGCACAGAAGAGGACCGGGTTCCCATCCTAACCTCTCATATTCTGCCAACTTGAGGTCCAGTGAGGACACGGTCAGGGTGGAGGCAAGAGCCAGGGGGATCAGGAGGAGGAAGAGGAGGAAGACTTCTGAGGGCTATTTTCAAGCTCTACCACGTCCCCGGGCCAGCCCTGGTCTTCCGACAGCCCAACGGGATGGGCATCTCACCAGCAAATGGTCGTTCCTCCCAGGGAAGGTACCAGTGAAGGATGCCATGGAGGCCAGCGCAGCCAGAGTGAGTGGAAAGGTGACAGGCATTGGGGTCACAGAGCCCGAGGTTCAAATCCTGACTTCCTAGTTCTAAGGCCTTGGGCAGGCAGTCCCTGTGAGCCTCAGTTTACCTGCATGTTGGGGTCGAGGGAGGGCGGAGGCAGGGAATGGTTACACTGTACCTAACACTGTCTGACACACAGAATTGCACACCAAATGTGAGTGTGCCTCCTCTCTGGTGACCCTAGGATGGGGAGAAAAGACCAGATCATTCAAACCGGGGAAGAAACAAAGTGGAAAAGGAAGATGTGGGTGGATTATAAAGATACCTGGGTCAGGGGGTGGGGAAGGATCTGAAAACTCCGTGCAACCGGAGATCCTATCTTGAGACCATCTGGAGGGGCCACCACAGAGGCACAGCTAGTCACATCAGCTTGCTGAGTGCCTGTGATAGGCCAGGCTCCACGTGAGCGCTCTGCCTGCTCATCCCCTGCCCTCCCCGCCAGGAATCGGGTGCTGGGAATGTAACCCCAAAGTGGCCCAGGGACATGGTAGAGTTTGAAAGTGACAGAGCTTGAACCCGGGTCACCCCAATGCCAAGGCACCCACCGAGACACTAGACGCTACTCAACAGCTTAAGGAAAACCCCCAGAAAGCAGAGAAAGTAACCGCCCAGAGCCGGGCTAACTCGGGAATGCTTTAGGGATGGCCCCGTCTGGTGTAAAGTAATTCTCTGTATGAAATGCACTTCTAGAGACCGCAGAGTCCTCTCTGCGGTTATGAAGGAATGCTGGACATCACCAGTGAGCCTCGACATGCCAGTCTCTTTTTCCAGCACACGGAAGCCTGGGCCTCCCAGCCCCCCTGCCACTGGGCAGGACCACGTGATCAGCTCTGACCAATGGGCTGCAAGGGGAAGTGATGGAGGCCACAGCATTTAATTGTTGGTGGAAGTCTTCCTCCCTCTCCTATGTATATCGAGTGAGGCCTCCGTGCACAATGGGCCTTACTCCCCAAACCCCCTACCTGTCTTCCCAATTTCATAAAGGTTCAGGGCAGGCAGCAGTGACTGAATAAGGACCGAAGGGTCACCCTAGCCAGAGGCCAGACTTCCAGAAGCCACTTCACCTGTAGGGCCAGAGACAGGGGAGTGAAGGGGAGTCTCAGCAGGTGGGCTCTGGGCTCGAGAACAAGACCCCATTCTAAGTAAGCCTGGGCTGGCATCTCTGCAGGGCAGGGCTCCCACCCTCAGGGTGCTTAGCTCGCACAAGGAGGGCTCCACAACAGGGGGCTGATGGGATGTATGGAGGAGCCCATCAGAAAGGGTAACTGGTCAAAGAGGAAGCTGGAGGAGTAGGGAGAGGCCAGAAGACAAACAGCTTTATTCCTTGGCTATGTGTTCATTCACTAATTCTTCATTGCCCTTTCCCATTCCTCGAGCTCCTTCTCTATGCTAGGCTCTGCCCTAGCGACTGGGGATACAGCAGTGAATAAAATCAAGCCCCTGCCCCTGTGAGAGAGACCAACGGTAAACAAGTAAGTCACTATATGTCAGGTGAAGCTGAGTGCCATGGAAAAGGCAAAGGGGGGGGGGGGGTCATGCTTGGAGATGCCATGTTTTCATGGGTTTAGGGTCAGATTAGGGACATCAGGGGAAAGTGCTGAAGGAAACAAGGAGTGGGCCTTGCAGACAGCTGGGAGGACTGGGTGTGGCCACAGGGATGGCAGGGCCTTCAGGTGCCAGGTGGGAAGCCAGAGAGCGACAGGGCAGCTCTGGGAACAGGGAGGTGGCCTGTGCAGTGGACAGGGTGGGTGGAGACGTTGGAGAGGAGGGGGGAGGCAGGAGGTGTGGGTTAAGATATCCTCCCAGCCTCGCAGCCAACGCATTAGAAGCACTTAACAGTCATTGAGAGAAGTTTGAAGTGATTAAGATCATCTCCTTTAATGTCCAAAAAAAAAAAAAAAAAAAAAAAACCCTACACAGTAGACATAGGGATTTTTAGCCGATTCCACATTCCACAGATGAGAAGAGTCTCAGCTCAGGGTCACTCAGTGGTGGAGGCAGAGGCCCAGAGCCCCCCACCAGGTCCCTGCCAACACCCGTGGGAGAGGGGCCCCCACAGGGCTCCCAGGGCTGAGAGAGGGGCTTTCTGGAGCAGACACCTGGGTGGGGAGTCCGATGAGACCAGCTGTGCAGCGCCCTCCGCAGCCCCCACCAGGACCCTGAGCAGCCCCAGATGACCCCTTGCTGGACACTGACACTGCTCAGTGGCCCTGCCTTCTGCCCAGCATGTGGACAGCAGAGGGGGCGGCCACAAGGAGCAACCGGGAGGCCTCAGCAACCGGCTTGTTTTCTTTTCCATTACAGGCAGTGGGGCTGCTGCCGGCAGTCACTCCTGGCCCATTTGTTGCTATTGGCATCCCAAGGCCCCGAATTATGATGACTAATTCCCACCGTTTTAGGCAGCTCGAGGGCCCTCTGTGGCAGTGTGCTCCGAGGGGAGCCGGGGTGGAAATCCCGCAGGCAGCACTGTAACACCCAACATCAATCCCAGCTCAGGCTCCTGACTCCCCGAGGGGCAGGAAGTCCGAAGGATTGGGGAGGAGGTGTTCCAGCCAATCAGAGGACTTCTTCAACCACAGCCAAATCCCAGGAAAATCAGCCACAGAGAGACTAACAACCAGCTTGTTTTGTAAGTAGTGAGTCCTCCATCACCAGGGGTATACAAGCAGACACCGGACGACCACTTGTTCCAGGTTTATGCGCAGAGGACAACACTAGATGACTTTTTATCTTTCTTTCAAGTCTGATGCACTGAATCATTCTAGTCCTCAGGACAGAGAACAAGTTCATTCCCTTACTGTTTAACTTACAGCCCGACTGCGTCCTGTGGTACAAAGTCAAATGCATACCAATATGCAGTTTAACACATCATTTTAAAGTCGGCCATTCAGGCACTGTTTAAACAGAGAACTGCTGTAAAGGATTTGGCCTCTTTCCCAGCCGCCCTTCCCTGATGGAACAAGGTTGCTGGCCCCTACTCTGGCCTTCCAGTAGAGGACATAAGGGAGAGAGCGGTCGATAACTATTTGCCGAACAAATGCATGAGAGGGAGGATTTCTGAGGCAGGTGTCAGGCTGCCAGCACGATTTGGCCTCTGGGTAGGGGTCCCGAATTTTCTCTTCCCATGCAGGGGCCATATCCCGCAGCCAGGAGAAACACCAAACTGTGTCACCCATCTGGCCAGAGCCAGAATGTTCCAGACTCCCCAGCTGAAGCTAAGGGGCACACAGGGTGAGGGAGAGAGGGGTGCAGGGTAGAGAGCTACGGAAGGGAGGAGGGATGCCCCCTGGCCCCTCATGTGTAGGGCTTTGACACATACCAGCTGAGCCCCAGGCAAGAACGACACTCGGCCTTGTGGTAATTAGCAAGAGGCCCTGATCAATAAGTTATTTTTTGCTGTCAGTAATTAATAATTACAGCTTAGCCACACCATGTAATTAAACTTTCATCCCGTTCCCTCGCGTGCTGTTTGGCTTTTATTGTGATTAGCTCCCAGCACTAAACTTTCTCCCTTTGGAGCCTTCAGGAGCCTCCAAAGCTGGGCTTCTCCACACTGCCTGCCCCACTCTGCTCACAACACTCCCTTCTGTCCCTCCCCCCAGGCACCGTTCTCTCCAAAGAACCTTCTGGACCAGCTGGCTGGGCTGCTACTGCCCTCCTTCCAGCCCCTGGGCCTCCTCGGGATGTCCACCAGCAATTAATTTTCATGGCACCTGAAAAATCTTTTGAGAAGCTGGCTAAAATGCAGACATCCAGGCTCACCCAGACATTTCCAGGCAGAGTACCTGGGAGTGGAGCCCAGCACATCGGGAGGGCCACGGCAGACAGAGCGATGCAGCCTCGGAAGTAGGAAGTAAAAGAAGCATCTTGGATGAGGAAAAGGCATGCAAGGCCTTTTTGGTGGGTGGCCAGGGCTATTCCTCATGGTCCTCCGGCTTACAGTGTAAAAACAATCATCATCGTCATCATAAAAACGATTACCCTTTATTAAGCACTTTCTAAGTGCCAGGCACTTGCTGAGGGTTCTCCCAAATACCTGGAATTGCCCTTTCTACAACATCACTGCACTTACTTTAGGAAATGCATGTGAATTTCAGGCAAAATGGTCAAACAGTGGCTTTCAGTATAAACAGATGATGTTGCCCGGGTCCAGCAGCTGAAAACACCAGCCAAAGTCTAGACAAAATCCAGCGGTGGCGAAGGTGAGGTCTGTCCCACGGAGGAACGCCACCTGGTCCCTCACTCTGTGTCATGACTGGAGAACGGGGCTCATGGGCTCAGAAGGGACAAACAGTGCCAGTGGCTTCAACTACCCCAAAGGCTGAAGGGCATGGACTCAAACTCAGAAGCTAAGGAAACACTTCACCCTCTAACCCCAAAGCAGACAGGAAAGGACCCCCGAGCCCTCTGCGGCCTGTCCCTGACCCCCACCCAGCCCCCTACATACAACACAGCACTGCCCTCAAGTCCAGGCAAGACCAAGTTCCCACAATCCCCTGCATGGTTTGCCGCCAGGAGACAAATGGAGAATACCCATGGCCGCTGGAAAACACTCTCTCGGAGCCAGAGAACACAAACGGAGCAGCAGGGGACCTGGGCAGCCTCATTCAGAAAGGCAGCAAACAAGAGAACCAGAGAGGGAGGGAATCAATCAGAGACCTTCAGCGATGATGACAGGGTGAGCCCCTCCAGCACGAGGACAGAGAAAGGAGGGAGCCGAACCTAAGTTCAGCTGGGCTGTTATGTCTTGGCCTCAGGCGGATGGGACGGTGTTGGCTCAGACATGGAAGAGGCTTGATGACCCAGAAGGAAGGAACTTCTGGTGCTCTGGGGACTCCTTATGCGCCTGGGCCTGCATGGGCAAGAATGAGTAAGCCACCTGCCCCGGGGAAATCATGCCACTGCCAGAGTCCATACAGAAATTAAGTCAGATGCCTCCAGACAGGGGCTGACACCCCCAGAGCCCCACGGGCATCTCAGAGCAAATCTGTGAAGTGCCCCAGGGCAGGCTACGCCCCGTTCCTATTCTGTCTGCCTCAAGGTCCTCTTAGGACCCTTAGAAGAAGGGCCCACCGCAAGCAAACGTACTCCAGCTGCGGATGATCCTGCTCCCAAGGGTTGTAAATAAGGGCCCAGAACTCACCTGGTCCCTGACTCTGCCCCCAGATCACCCGGCAGCCTTGGGCAAGTCATTTAATGCCTCTGGACCTCAGTTTTCCTATCTGTTAAATGGCTGCTAGAGTAAGCCGACCTCTAAGGTCCGTGCCTGCTGGAAGATTTTATGATGATCATAAAACTAATAATAACTTTTATTACCTTACATTTACAGGGCCCCTTACAAAATTTCTAAGTGCTTTTAACGTAAATCACCTTGTAAAATCCTCCCCTCAACCCTGTGAGTGAGAGCCGATTATTCTCATCTCTTTGATCTTGGCTCTCTGGACTGCCTGACGCTGGGCGCAGCGGGGTCCCTCCACCCTCCCCTCCCCGCCGCTCGGAGACCCCAGAGCTGGGGTGGGGCCAGTTCGAGATGCAGCCGCCGCATTCCGGCGGCCCGGTGCGTCCAGGCATGCTCTCGAGCCTGGAAAGGGGAGGCCAAGCCCCGCGAGTCCTGAAGCCCGGTCCAGGATTCGTCTCCCTCCGCCCCCAGCAGGCGCCGCTCGGACACCACTGGCACCACTGTCTGGATCTGCGAACCCCAAAGGCGAGGAAGCGCCGGTGCAGCCGCCCTCCCCCGCTGGGACCTGCCCGAGGACTGGGGGCGGGGGTGTCTGGGCATCCGCCCTCTGGAGGGGGGAGCGCGGATCACGCCTCCTCATCCCTCCTAACGCTCCCACCCCCAAAGCAGCCCTTCTCCACCGCGAGGCTGCTCCAGGCAGCTACAGGTCAGAGACAGGAGCGGCCGGTGGAGGGGGAGGCGAAGACAGGGTGCTGCGTGTGTCTGGGGGCGGGAGGGGCGACGCCTCAGACCCTCCCGGCGCACCACCCCGCGCTGGGTCCCGAGTTGCGCGCGCGACATGGGCTCGCGGCCCCTCTCCGCCGAGCACCCCCAGCCCCGGCGGCGGCCAGGCGGCCAGGCACGGGCTCCCGTACGTGGCCAGGCCCGGCAACTGCCCTCCCGGGGCGACCAACCCGGCTCCCCGCGCCCGACTCGAGCTCCTGCCGGCCGCCTTCCCGCTCCGCTCCCTCGGCCCGGGGCGGCCAGCGCCTGCCCGGCAGGGCCTGGCCCTTTCCGGGGACACCGGGCGAGGACTCGAGCCCGGCTTGAGGAGCTCGGGGCGGCGGGCGCTGAGCCCGGCAGCGAACGGCGCGCCCTCCCACGCCGGCCCGAGGGCACCCAGGGCGGCTGGGGGTCGCTGCCCCTCACCTCACCCCGGACGACGCCTCCCAACACGGACCCCCCCGCCTTCCCTCCTCAGGAAACCACAAGTCTCAGAAAAACGGCCCCACCCCCCAAAAGAGAGCCCCCCAAACTCGAAGAAGGGGGATGTCTTAAAACTCCCTGGAGAGGGCTCTGCCCAGGCTAAACCCGGTGTCCCGGAGGCCACCGGGGGCCAGCGAGTGTCCCCTCCTTCAGCCCCCTCCCCAACCCCACGTGGGGGTGGACCTCCTTACCTTGGGCTCCGGTCGCACGGATCCGGTGCAGGGCCAGCAGAGTCCACATCAGCAGCCCCCACATGGTGACCAGCCTTGGGAGGGGTGTCCTCCGCACTGTTTTATAATCCGGGGGGGTGGTCCTGGGACCCCGCGGCTTCGTCCCGAGAGACTGTCCACGCGGCTCCGGCCGGGGCCGGTATATGCCCGGGAGGGGCAACGCTAGCGACCCCAACCTTCCTTCTCGTCAGCTGTCCAAGTCCGACCCGGCGGCGCGCCCGGAAGGCGAAGGGAGAGCAAAGAGAAGGAGGAAAAGCCCGCTCTCGGATTCGGGGCTCCTCCCTTCCCTAGCACCCGAACTCCGACTTCTCCCAGGCGGGGCGGCCTCCGCAATCCGGCCGGGTCGCGGGCCGGGCTCCGGAATAAACCGGCAACTTCAGGAAACTTCCTCCCGTGGCCACGTTGCCCGCCCCCCGCCCCCTCCCCGCCCCCTGGTTGGGTTCTCCGGGCGGACGCAATCACCGCCGTTCCAGGCGTCGGGCCCCCGGGGTCAGGCGGGAAGCGAGCGCGGCGGTAGACGCGGGTGCGGGTCTTCTTTCAGGGGCGCGGGCTTCGGGGGGCGCGGTTAGCATAGCGGTCCGAATCTCCCTGGAGCTGAAGTTTTCTTCTCTAACTTTGCAGGCGGCATCTGGCGGGGCCGAGCCGCCCCTCTCGGCTCCACCGCCGTGGCGCCCAATCCGGGGACGCTCGGTCTCTCCAGGCGGCGCCGGACCCGGGCGCGCCCTCGGCTCCGCGCCCAGCGGGCTAGCAAACTTTGCGGGTCCCGCGGCCCGGCGCGCACCTCCGCGCGCCCATGTCCGCGCCGGCTGCGGGGCGGCGGGGACGGCTGCTGGGCTCGGCGGCCCGGGCTGTCGCCGGCGTCCGGGCACGGAGCCTCCTGCCGGCCGTGGATGGAGCCCGGCGGCGCTGCCGTCCGCCGCGCCCTGGCCGGAGCTCTCGGCGAGACGCGCGGAGAGCCCGGCGGGCAGCCCCGGCTCCGGGTGCGCGGCGCCTCCTCGGACGCCCGGCGCTCGCCGCCCACGGGCCCGAGGGCAGCAACCACCGCCTTACCCGGCGCCTGGGCCGCGCCGCCGCCGCCGCCCGCCTCCGCAGCCGCCGCCGCTCGCCGAGCCCGCCGCCCTCCGCTTCCCGGGCTCGGCGTCCAGAGAGCCGCTCCTGCCTGCGCCGAGCCGGAGCTGCGGGGGCCGCGTGAGCCGGGGACGAGCGCGGCGGAGGCGGAGACGCGGAGAGGGGGGCCGAGCGCTACCCCGTGGCCGCGACTGGAGACAGCCTGCGCGCGGGGAGGGGTGGGGGGCGGCGACGGCGGTGGCGGCGGCGGCGGCGGCCCCGAGCCAGGCCCGGGAGCGAGCCCCGCAGGAGCACTGTCCGTCAAGCGCGGCCGCGGGACCCGCCGGAGGACGGCAGTGCCAACCTCGCGCCGCGCGGGGAAGAGATGCGCACCGGGCCCCTCCGCCCTCTCGGCTAGCCTTGCCTTCCAGCCCCGGCCCCGCACCCCTCCTCTCTCGCAGGCCTCATCTGATTCCCGATCTCTCCCACAGCCCGGACCCCCACCACCCTTCCCCTGACACCGGTGGAGGGTGTGTTGGGAAGAGGGGGTCGGTCAACTGGTTGATTCCAGTTTCCCCTCCCAGGTCAGGCTTTCAAGAGTCTGGAACCGCTCAGGGCCGAGAGCAAGACAAAAGGGAGGCCTGGGACTTACAGATGGCTGAGAAAGTGAAGTTGGTGCCAAGGCGTATGCATTCTTTGTTCCATTTTTTTTTTTTTCTTTTGAGCTCTGTTTGCTAAGGGTAGAAAAACGGAAAATCGGTGAGGGAGCCACAGAGAAGGGTAGGAGGTTTCCTCCCTTGTGGCCCAGACGAACGAGCAGGACCAGCACTCACCATGGAAGGAGCCTGTTAGTGTTTGCAGGACCCAGTTAAAGTTTACTGGGCACTAGACAGCTCTGCCTCCGTGGACTCCATTCTCCATCTAAAAAATGGAGAATTTACATATACATATATATGTAAAAATATTATTTTAAGACTGTTGGCATAAAGACAAACATATTAATATTACATATTAAAACATTTTTTTCAACCTAAAAGTTCGTTTATGTATTCTGATTTTAAAAGAAATTACAACATTTTCATGGGCCCCAAAGAAAAGGTGGTGCTCCTGGGTCAGGAGCCCAACCCCGTCCTGCCTGCTTGGGGCTTCTGCTGGGGAGCAAAGAGCCGTTGAGACCCTCTACGTTCTCCCAGGCCACTGTTCTCCTTTCTCCCTCGTGGCCTCATCTTTCCTGGTGCCCCACGAAGCCTCTCCTTTGTTAGGGCCCACGCCACCCCAGAGGGCAGCCCCTTATTGATTGCCGAGGTGTGGACACACCCCCTGCAAACATTTCATTACTTTTATAGTCTCATTTCACCTGCCTTGGAAAAAGAACTGTGGGCGTTTTCTGAAAATGGCTGAGAAGCTAGCCTGCCTTCCTTACAGCCCTTTCCAAGCGCCTGATTCAAGCATTTTGCCACTTTTTCTCCTGGCGACTTGTGCGGCCTCCCAGGCTGAAGCCCTTCTGGCCGGTTGACTGGTGAATGGGAGGGCTTTCGGGACCGGAGGCCTAAGGATGGCCAGCCCTCCTCTCCCTTGGTGCCTACGTCACTGCCGGCTTCTTGGGGATGCCCAGCTGTGGCGTTCCACACCACCTGCATGCTCTTACCTCCCGGACCTGGAGCTCAGGCCCTTCCCAGACTGTGGAGCACAGCTGGGGAGCAGGGTCGGTTAGCAGGGTGCTGTTACACTCGTCGCTCACAGAGGGGGCCTGAGAGCAGGATTTGCTGGGAACTCCTCCTCAGCCAGCCAGGAGACAGCAGGAAGGCCAAATCTCGGTTGTCAGAGGGTGGGAGCTCACATCGCCACAATGGTCTGAAACCTCGGTGGATTCCACTCTCTTGGTGCCCAGTCCCAGAGTTCTGGGAGAGCTCCCGGGGCTCCGGGCAGCGTTTGCTCTCTCTCTGAGAAGAGACATGTGGTTACACAACCCTGTGAAGCCCTGTCTACCTTCTTCTGGGAGTTGAATCCCCAAAGGCCAGGGTACCCCTGGGGCGTGGAGGTCAGGGAGGTTTCCTCTGGGGTTGGAACTCTCCAGGCATGTCAGCACAGTAGACAGCAGGGAGCACGGTACCCTACCTACAGCTCTTGCAGCAATCTCTGTGTCCCGCCGTCTGGGACGGAGAAGAGCATCCTGTCTGGTTTCGGCCTGTAGCCACACACCCAGGAAGGGAACGATCTGATTTTGCTTCTTGCCCGAGTTTTGCTGGCCCAGGAGGAGGCTGAGCAGGGAGCCTGGCCCTCTGAGAGGGGCTCGTTACTGGCAAAGTCACTTGCAGACACCATGACCTCATTCTTGCCACCAGCAGTGTAATGAGAGGTTGCAGACCGTGCAGTTACAGTGGGTGCCCCATCAGGAGCGGCTGCGCGGCTTTCCCAGGCTCCGCTCTGCCTCCTCCTTGCAGCCCTCCCCCTTCCGATTTGATCCTGTGTGTTCAGCTCTCCTGGAGAACTCGGGTCAGGATCTGGGGCTTCTCCCTCACGTATATCCCATCTCCTCCCACCCCCAGAGCCAGCGAAGGCGCTTTATCTCCAAAAGGCTGTCTCCTCCTTACATTGCACTGTGTAAATTGAAGGGGGGGGCGGGCACAGCAGCACAGAGTAACACAATTCACTTCAAAACGGAGGGAAAGGCCTGCGTCGCTCTGCTTCACACGTTTCCCGTTTCCCTTTCCGAGTGGATGGCATGTGTTTAAAACATTACCTTCTGGGATACCTGGATGGCTCAGTCCGTTAAGCGTCTGCCTTTGGCTCAAGTCATGATCCCAGGGTTCTGGAATTGAGTCCTGCATCAGGCTCCTTGCTCAGTGGGGAGCCTGTTTCTCCCTCTGCTTGTGCTCTCTCTCTCTCTCTCTCTCTCTCTCGAATAAATAAATCTTAAAAATAAAATAAATAAAATAAAACGTTACCTTCCTCTTAAGAAAACCCTCATTGGACCCCAAGCAGGACCACTTTCTTAGCCTCTTATTCTGCACGTAGAGTCAAGGAGAGAGCATTACCTCAGAACTTTGCTGGGGAGTTCTGGGTGGGAGGCACACCCCACCACACCCCAGCCAAGGGCGGAGACAGAGCCCAGGACGGTCAGATGGAGCTGTTCAACGTCACAAAGGCCAAGATCCTCCTCACCCCACCATCCCTCGGCATCAAACCCGTCCTCTGCCCCATCTCACACACACAAACCAAAGGGCAGGCAGGGCAGAGTCAACTTCTCAATATGATTATTGTATATTTTTTTTCTATTTTCCATCTCAAATGTAACAGCAACGAGAACAAAGTGTTCAATTGCAGGGTCAGGCACGGCCTGCGCCGGTGGGGACGAGGCAGGGAGCGGTACACCGGTACACCGGACAGGGACAGGGGGAGGCGCTGTGTCTACTCCCTACCCACACCTCCTCCCTACTCCCTCACCCCCTGATTCCTACTTCCCAAGTTGCACTGGGTGCCACGCTCAGCCAGGAAGCCCACCCTTGTGGTTATTTTGTGGAAAGATTGAACACCAAGAAGAGGGGAAAAGCGTTGGACCCAACTCAGCCTAAAAGGAAAATGACTTGAGTGGCCAGAGAGAGTCAGGGTGGATGTGGCCTTTTAACGATAGGGTTTCAGGCACAAGTGTGTCCCACCCCCGTGCCTCCTTCCTAACCCTACCCTTTCCGGAATCCCATTCCAGGCTGCTCTCAGGGCTGCCAAGGACAAGGGTTGGGCAAGAGTCCCCCCCCCCCCC